>NW_026047398.1:227500-235000 GCF_023864345.2 Schistocerca serialis cubense
GTTGGTTGGCCTCGTGCTGGCCGGCGGTGCAGGATGCGCGCGCCTGCGCGGCGTTCGCGCCCCGGTGCTTCAACCTGCGTGCAGGATCCGAGCTCGGTCCCGTGCCTTGGCCTCCCACGGATCTTCCTTGCTGCGAGGCCGCGTCCGCCTTAGCGTGCTCCTCCGGGGGCGCGCGGGTGCGCGGATTCTCTTCGGCCGCCATTCAACGATCAACTCAGAACTGGCACGGACTGGGGGAATCCGACTGTCTAATTAAAACAAAGCATTGCGATGGCCCTAGCGGGTGTTGACGCAATGTGATTTCTGCCCAGTGCTCTTTGAATGTCAACGTTGAAGAAATTCAAGCAAGGCGCGGGTAAACGGCGGGAGTAACTATGACACTCTTGATGTAGCCAAATGCCTCGTCATCTAATTAGTGACGCGCATGAATGGATTAACGAGATTCCCGCTGTCCCTATCTACTATCTTACGAAGGCCGTTATGCTGTCTAACCAGTGGTGGAGTCCACCTATACTGGTAGAAGACGGGCGGCTAAATGTCCGATCTCTCAACCTTCCCGTGGTGTAAGATGTGAGTAGCCGGGCAACCGGTGAAACCAATGAGAGAAGGGCGACTCCCGTGCGGGGTGCAGGCGTAGACGCAGAGGGACTGGGCAACCGGCCTCTCCAAGCCGAGTCTCGCACTCCGCTCGCCGTGGGCGCTAAGGTGTCGGACACTTGTGTCTAGTATCCTTGCTCACTGGCGAATGGCACTTGCTCGCTTCTGCGGCGCTTGCTGTGCTCTGGCTCCGGCCGGGGTGCGGCGGGCGCCGCTTTTGCGTTGGCGGCGCTTGCTGTGCTCTTGGCTCCGGCCGGGGTGCGGCGGGCGCCGCTTTTGCGTTGGCGGCGCTTGCTGTGCTCTTGGCTCCGGCCGGGGTGCGGCGGGCGCCGCTTTTGCTTTGGCGGCGCTTGCTGTGCTCTTGGCTCCGGCCGGGGTGCGGCGGGCGCCGCTTTTGCTTTGGCGGCGCCTGCTGTGCTCTTGGCCTTGGCCGGGGTGTGGCGGGTGCCGCTTTTGCGTTGGCGGCGTTTGCTGTGCTCTGGCTCCGGCCGGGGTGCGGCGGGCGCCGCTTTGGCTGTGGCGGCGCTTGCTGTGCTCTTGGCTCCGGCCGGGGTGCGGCGGGCGCCGCTTTTGCGTTGGCGGCGCTTGCTGCGCTCTTGGCTCCGGCCGGGGTGCGGTGGGCGCCGCTTTCACTTTGGCGGCGCTTGCCGTGCTCTTGGCCTTGGCCGGGGTGCGGCGGGCGCCGCTTTTGCGTTGGCGGCGCTTGCTGCGCCCCGGCTCCGGCCGGGGTGTGGCGGGCGCCGCTTTCACGTTAGGACATTTCGCGATGCATCAGCCATGCTGCGTATGTCTGCTGCAGAGGTTGCAAACCTGTCGGGCGCAAGTCTGACTGGTATAGTGTCTCTCTGCGAGGACGTGCCTCCGTCTCTGCCTGTGTGCGCTACGGAGATTCACGCCTCACCGTCAGGAACGAAGTATTACCGCGCTCGATTTATCGGACGTGGGATGCATCACTCCAAGACACAAGTGCCACGGGAGTTAACTCCCGACATGGAGGTATGTCACGCCTTTCGTGCGCCTCCACCTACTGCGAGCGCTTGTAGGTGTCGGACTCGTGAGTCTAGTATCCAAGCTCGTACGTAGGATGTGCGCGTGGCAACGACGCGTGTCGACAGCTGTTGGCACGCGGCAGTTGCCTTATGCGCATGGTGGTGCGTCCTGCGCGGCTCGCTGGTGGTGGGCTCCCGCTGCGGCGCCGGCCTCGCACATGCTCCGCCCGGCAAATGTCGGACGGCGGTGCGGTCGGCCGGGGTAGCGGCGGGGCTCGTCCGCCGGCTGGGCTGCGCACGGGTGCGCTGCTGTGTCGGGCGCGCTGCGCTGGGCCGGGTCGGCTGGGCGGTGCGCGCGCTGCTGGCTGGCGCGGGACGGGCGGTCCGTCTCTGACTGGCGGTTCGCTCTCGCGGCCACGCCGGCGGCGGGCGCCGGCCCTGCCGTGCCCGGCTCGGCAGGCCACGTCCGGACAACTTAGCGGCGCCGGCCGGCCATACGCAATGTTGGCTGTGGTTGGTGCAGGCGGTTGGCGCAATAAGCACAGTGGGGAGTTCTGGCGGTCATCGTTCCTGCCGAAACTAAGTCTCTCACTGTAGAGAACTTAATGTGGAAGCAGGCCGATATCCACGCGCGGGGAAGGGCGCCTGACTGCGAAGCGCTCTCTGGCCTTCAGAGAATGCAACGCATACGACGTCTCGGCCTCGATCGGAGGATTCCTTGGTGGACAACTGCGAAGGGGAGACCGGCAACGGTCACCACAACGCGGAAGTCACCAGGAGCTGCCACAGGAGGATGCTCCTGAGTGGCCTAAGACCACGACCACAGGGACGGAGGCTAATGCAGTCGCCGTACGGGCTTGGCAAACCCGGGGTGCCCTAGCCCGGAGCTGGCAAGCGCTACCAGCGACGGCCGTAAACTGAGATACGCACTTCAACGACTGCTGTGAGGCGCGCAGTGGAACGTCGTGCGTGTTTTGGGCCGGAGTCTTGGCTTAACCGCCTGGGCAAGAGAAGGACAATCTCTATAATCACCCCTCACCCTCTGCGTTAGCTGGCGGCTATGGGGCGCAAGGCTGTTGAGTTGTGAACAGTCATGAGTCAGCCACCTCAGAGGACCGGCCGACCCTCTGTTGTATAAGGCTTACCCAGGTGTGCGGGGCGACGCCTGGATGGACAACATAGATCCCTAGCTGTTCGTGGGAACCACATGGACTCTTTCAAACAACCTTGTCCCGACGGAACTGGTGGGCCGTCGCGGAGTCAACACACCAACCTCTCGGGGAGCGAGTCGGACACCTCGTGTACTGACGGACTCCCAAACCAAGGGCAGTCGGAGGTCCCTAGACCACAAGACCATGACCCCGCGCTTAGTGCGCCAGAATTGGAGTTCCGGACACCCCGTGTGCGGAGCGCTAAGACTGCCGCTAGCGAGACGCTGTCACGGACGCTCATTGATACGAGTGAAAGTGACAGTGAGAAAGACCGTAAGGCTAAGCTAAGGAAGCAGAGGAGACACCTGCGAAAAGTGCTTCGGCAGAGATCGCAGAGTGCTGACGCTGCAACCGAGCTAATGCCGCCACCCCGCCAGCCGGCGCCAAGAACGGCGCCCAAGGAGGGAGATAAGCCGGAACCGGCGCAGGTAGCCGGGCGCGAGCCCAGCGGCCCAGTCGGGGAAGGCGCCAAGGGGAAGTCTGAACCGAAGGCGAAGACGAAGGCCACACGGCCGACGACGCCGCCGGCGGGTAAGACTGCGGGCGGGCCAAAGCTGGCGCAGGTAGCTGGGCAGAAGCCCGGCGGCCCAGTCGGTGCTGGCACGTCCACCCAGACTCGCCCGGCGGGAGAGACGGCGGCCACACGGCCGAAATCTCAACCGTCGGAAACGGTGAAAAGTGCGCGGAAACTGGCGCAGGTAGCCGGGCAGCAGCCCAGCGGCCCAGTCAGTGAAAGTGCCTGCAGTAGCCGCGCCTCTACGCCAATGTCGGGAACCGAAGGGCGCAAGCCCGGGACTCGACGGAAGAGGCGAAAGAAGAACAAGCAGCCGGACTCGGCGCAGGTAGCCGGGCAAGAGCCCAGCGGCCCAGTCGAGGACGGCAAGTCCCCATACAAGGCAAGCCCCAGCGATCTTGCGACTATACAGCTCATCGCGACGCGGCTCGAGGACGTCCTTGAACTCGTGGACGACTCTCTAAAACCGGGGCAACTGGTGGAGGAGAAAAGTCTAAGTGACCTCAAGAGACAACTGAGAGCTAAGTTGTTTGACTGGGCTATGGCGCAGTCGGCCCTCACAGGAAGGGTGGACGCCTTGGAGGATGAGCTGGCGAGGACGAAAGCGGCGCCCCTGGCGCCGCCAAAGACCTTTGCACAAGTTGCCGCCGCTCTACCCTCGACAGAAAGGAAAACGCAGGCAATGATAACGAGAGCCCAGACTGAGAAGGCTACGCTCTTTATCAAGTCAAAGGCAAACGAAAGCGGAGCAGAAGTGAGAAAGAAGTTCACCTCCCTGGTCAAGCCAGAGGTTGATGGTGTGAAGTTCTCACGGGTCACCACAAACGGCCCGACGCTTATCGTTGATGTGGCGTCTGAAACTGATCGTCAAAAACTTCTGGCCAATAACAAACTGACAGAAGCTCTGAAATGCGAACTGCCGAAAAAGCTCAATCCGCAGATAATCATATATCATGTACCCTGCGTCATGAAGAATGAAACTGTGGTCGAGCTAACTCGAAAGCAAAATGACCTTGGAGGACTTTCGGAAACACAATTCCGCCAGGAGTTTAAGCCGAAGTTCCGGACTGGACCAAGGGGCAAACAAACATCACATCTCGTGGTGGAAGTAAGCCCCAGACTCAGAGTCGCCATCCTTAGGCAGAAAAGACTGTACATGGGCTTCGAGTCCATGCCAGTCGATGATTACCTAGACTTGGCTGTCTGCACGCGGTGCCAAGATGTAAACCACTCGGCAAAGTTCTGCAAGCAGGACCCGAGTATAATAACATGCGGGCACTGTGGCGAAAACGGCCACATGAGAAAGGATTGTCGAAAAGCGGGGAACCAACCGGTCTGCATTCCGTGCAAAAAGCGAAATCGCAATTGCGTGACGCCAGGAAAAGAGTGTGACTTCTATAAAATCCTCACACAACGTAAAATCCAGCGGACAGACTATGGGAGACAAGACCTCTCGTCAACCGTCTCCTTACCGGCTGCCGCCTCACCTGTTGCCGACCGGACTGTGAAACATCACAATGCCCGTGTCGGTTAAAATAGGACAGCTGAACTGCGCGCGATCGCAAGCGGTGATGTGCGAGGTGCGACGCCGAGCGGAGGAGGAGTCTTTAGACATTTTATGTCTACAGGAGCCATACTCCAAAGACGGAAAGATCCTGTATATGCCGACTACAGCTCAGATCTTGGCAGGAGGAGAGCACCCTATGGCAGCGATCGCTGTGCTAAATCGATCTCTGAGAGCAGTGAAAGTGGCGCACCTCAGCAACAGATGCATGGTGTTAGCCGAAATAAACACTGGCGATTTCACCTTTTTCGTGCTGAACATGTACTTTCAGTACAGGCACAGAGAGAGGCCGTACATCGACCAGTTAAAAGAGGCGGTTGGGTTCTATCGCAATGACTTGCTCATCTGCACAATGGACGCAAACGCCATGTCACCCCTATGGCACAGTGACATCACGCCTCTTGGCGCGCGACGCGCCGCTAGGCGGGGTGAGAGACTCGCTGAAGCAATTCTCGAGCTCGGATTAGAAGTGTTGAACCGACCAAACTTCCCACCAACTTTTGAAGGTCGCCGGGGAGCGACCTCAAACATTGATGTGACACTAAAGAGTGCACATGTGCATCTCCGCGCGGAGAATTGGAAGGTATGGCGGGGAACGACACTAAGTGATCATAATCTGATCACATTCACTGTAGCTTATGATGGGGAGCCTCCTCCACAAGACCAGGTGAACGGCATCGTCAAGTACAACTGGCGAAAGGCTGATTGGGATCGACTAAGAGGAAATCTAGTGATACCGAATTGGCCAATGGATCGCGTTGTGGACGTGGATAAAGCTGCAGAGGATCTGACGAGGGCTATACAGACAGCAGCAACGGGCGCAGTCCCGTTGGCCCATACAGGGAAAACGCCTAAAGCGCCTTGGAACCCTGAGCTGCAACGTCTCCGACGCGAATGCAGAAGGGCGCGGCGGCAATACCAGCGCAGCATAGGCGATCACATGCGTGAGGCTACGCTTGCGCGGTACAGGCGGGCCAAGGCGGTGTTTAAGCGGACGCTGCACACGGTACGGATTGAGAGTTGGCAGTCTTTCGTTCGTGACAGTCTGGCGGCTGACCCCTGGGGAACGCCGTACAGGATTGCCGCATCGAAAGTTCGGTCACCGACGGTCCTGTCAACCCTAAGGAAGAATGATGGCAGCCACACCAGGGACTGGCAGGAGTCAGCCGAGCTACTCATGAGCACCTTGTTGCCAGATGATAGTAGCGAAGATGAGAACGAGGAACAGGGGAATATGAGGAGACAACTCAATGAGGCGTATGCCAATGAGACGCCAGTTGCTCCATTCACTGAACGTGAAGTTACAATAGCCATTCTCGAATTGCGCCGGAAGAAGGCGACGGGACAAGATGGTCTCGCTGCAGAGGTTCTCCAAGCCTTATGCGCGGAGATCTGCCCTTACCTGACAAACCTCTACAACGAGTGTTTACGTCAGGGACGGGTACCAGAGTCGTGGAAGACGGCTGAAGTGGTTATACTGCGAAAGGGTGATGACAAGGATCCAGAAGTGCCGAAATCGTACCGACCAATCTGTCTCTTGAACTCCATGGCCAAGCTCCAGGAGAAGCTCCTATGCCTCCGGCTAGAGCAACACCGGGAGCTTAGGGGACGAAGTCCCGACCAGTACGGATTCAGGAGGGGCCTGTGTACAGAAGATGCTATAAACAAGGCAATGTTGCTAGTGGACACATCTACTGCTAAGTACGTTGCGGGGATAATGGTCGACATCGCCGGGGCTTTCGATAACCTATGGTGGCCGGCTCTGTTCGACAGCCTAAGGAAGTTGGAATGTCCTGGGCCCCTGTACCGGTGCCTGCTTGACTACTGCCGACACCGGCGGGCGGTCTTGCGGTGCCCGGGGCGGGCGGTTGAGAAGTTGATCACTAAGGGATGCCCACAGGGCTCAGTCTGCGGTCCCATATTCTGGGACGTGGGTCTGGAACCTGTGCTGGAGGAACTTGGGGAACTGCGACAAGTGCGAGGCGTGGTGGCGTACGCTGATGACATTCTTCTAGTGATAGAAGGTGATTCTCGGGCAATACTAGAAGTAAACTGCAATGCAGCTTTAAATGCACTACAGGAGTGGTGCCAGAAGGTGAAGCTGAAGCTGTCTGTAGAAAAGACTGTGTATGTCATGCTGCGCGGCCGATTGGCGCGTGACCCATTGCTCCGAGTAGCTGGAGGAGCCAACAATGGAGCAATCAGGCGAACTTACATGACAAGGTACCTGGGGATTCACCTTGACGAGTCCAGGCTGTTCACTGCGCACATCGAGTTCGTATGTCGCAAAGGCCAAGCCCTATTCCACAAAATAGCCAGCATTGCAAATAGGCAATACCACCTGCCACTGCATACACTAAGGCTGTATCACTCGAGCATTCTGGTAGCCATCACGGCCTACGGATCGAGTGTCTGGGCTCATAGACTGAGAAAGAGAAAACCTGCGGCGGCGGTGAGGAGGCTACAGCGCCAAGCGCTGGTGCGCCTCACTGGAGCATACAGCACGACATCCGCTGATGCGTTACTTGTCATCACGGCAATCCCCCCACTTGACCTACTGGTCAGGGAAAGGGGTGCGCTGTATTGGCTCCGGAAGGGCAATCCGGAAGGGGTCAACAACATCTT
>NW_026047398.1:240000-242500 GCF_023864345.2 Schistocerca serialis cubense
AACCTAACCTACGTCGTACCTTAACCTAACCTACGTCGTACCTTAACCTAACCTACGTCGTACCTTAACCTAACCTACGTCGTACCTTAACCTAACCTACGTCGTACCTTAACCTAACCTACGTCGTACCTTAACCTAACCTACGTCGTACCTTAACCTAACCTACGTCGTACCTTAACCTAACCTGTATTGCGCCTTAACCTAACCTGTATTGCGCCTTAACCTAACCTGTATTGCGCCTTAACCTAACCTGTATTGCGCCTTAACCTAACCTGTATTGCGCCTTAACCTAACCTGTATTGCGCCTTAACCTAACCTGTATTGCGCCTTAACCTAACCTGTATTGCGCCTTAACCTAACCTGTATTGCGCCTTAACCTAACCTGTATTGCGCCTTAACCTAACCTGTATTGCGCCTTAACGTAACCTGTATTGCGCCTTAACGTAACCTATATTGCGCCTTAACGTAACCTATATTGCGCCTTAACCTAACCTATATTGCGCCTTAACGTAACCTATATTGCGCCTTAACGTAACCTATATTGCGCCTTAACGTAACCTATATTGCGCCTTAACGTAACCTATATTGCGCCTTAACGTAACCTATATTGCGCCTTAACGTAACCTATATTGCGCCTTAACGTAACCTATATTGCGCCTTAACGTAACCTATATTGCGCCTTAACGTAACCTATATTGCGCCTTAACGTAACCTATATTGCGCCTTAACGTAACCTATATTGCGCCTTAACGTAACCTATATTGCGCCTTAACGTAACCTATATTGCGCCTTAACGTAACCTATATTGCGCCTTAACGTAACCTATATTGCGCCTTAACGTAACCTATATTGCGCCTTAACGTAACCTATATTGCGCCTTAACGTAACCCACATTGTGCTGTAACCCAACACACGTTGGGCCTTAACCCAACACACGTTGGGCCTTAACCCAACACACGTTGGGCCTTAACCCAACACACGTTGGGCCTTAACCCAACACACGTTGGGCCTTAACCCAACACACGTTGGGCCTTAACCCAACACACGTTGGGCCTTAACCCAACACACGTTGGGCCTTAACCCAACACACATTGGGCCTTAACCCAACACACGTTGGGCCTTAACCCAACACACGTTGGGCCTTAACCCAACACACGTTGGGCCTTAACCTGCTCTGTAATTGTCATACGACGCGTTAAATTAGTGTAGTGTTGCCCAACTGCAACCCCCGCAATATAGTTTGCTACTCGCACTGCCCGGTCCCCAGTGTATCGCTTCATGTTAAACACCTTGCAGCTATACACTGTAATGTGGATGGCAGCAGGACGTACATGCTCAATGCCCTTTGCAGTTGTTCATTGGCATTTGCAGTTGTTCATTGGCATTCGCATGGCGAAGCACTTAGCCTACGCTGTGGTACGGCCTGTGTCAACTGTCCGCTGATGTTGTACGTCCAAATCACACACTGTACTGCACATTGGTCCTCATGTACTGAATGATACATCGTGGTACATGTGACCGTACAACGACTGCGCCAACAACGGCGAACCATGCGGTCCAAATGTTGTGCACTCAGCTACGTGTCGTCTCCCTATAAGAGCTGGATTGCAGTGTGGTATGCCCTGGATGGCGATCAGCATGAGCCGTCTGTTGATGTAGTGGCGCGTGTTGTCAGACGTAGTCGTCTCTTCTCACACACCGTGATAGCATGGTGCACTGCGTTCCACATCTGCGACATGCGACAGAGGCCGGTTGACAGTCGTTCGCGCAATGGACATCGCATACGTACGGGGGCCACCTTCCACGTGTTCGCGAAGCGTGCACATGTTGTTGCGTGTATGTGGGCAGACAGTGTGTCGTGACACCTGACACAGGCATGCAACAATCGTTGAATTTGCAAATGGCGATGGACGCCTACGTTTGCTGGTGACGTTACGCAAATGAACAACTGGTAAACCGTTGTGGTGCGGTTGTTCTCGCTAGAGGTGAATCAGTGATGGCGACGATCGGTTGAGCTACCAACCGGTTGTTCCAGCGATACCCACCATGCCCACGAACGTGAATGGCATCTGGGTGTGAAGCGATACGCGGCGGTGGCTGGGTGGGACCGTCCCCGGCCGGTGAGGGGGGGCCTCCCGGCGTGCTGGCCGCGCGGTGCGTGGGCGCACGCGCTACAGCCGGCTGGTGGGGGCGGCCAGTGGCAGGCGCGCCGGCCGACGGAGGCGGCAGGCGGCGCAGCTGCGCGCCGGCGCACCCTGCACGCGGCGCCGTGCGGCCAAAGTAGGTCCTCGCGGGCCCGGTGCGAAGCGCGGTGGACATCTGCAGTGTGCTGGTCCGATTGAGGACTGTGTGCGCTGAGGATGCGCCGCCGCCTGGCGCTCGGCGCCGCGACGCCGTCTGCTGCTCGGTCGCCTCTGCGGTTCTCGCAGGTGGTTTGTATCGCAGCTGTGCGGACGTGTTGGCGCGTGCGCTGTGCTGGGAGAGTTCGCTTCGGCACCCA
>NW_026047398.1:252500-257500 GCF_023864345.2 Schistocerca serialis cubense
ACCTACGTCGTACCGTAACCTAACCTACGTCGTACCGTAACCTAACCTACGTCGTACCTTAACCTAACCTACGTCGTACCTTAACCTAACCTACGTCGTACCTTAACCTAACCTACGTCGTACCTTAACCTAACCTACGTCGTACCTTAACCTAACCTACGTCGTACCTTAACCTAACCTACGTCGTACCTTAACCTAACCTACGTCGTACCTTAACCTAACCTACGTCGTACCTTAACCTAACCTACGTCGTACCTTAACCTAACCTACGTCGTACCTTAACCTAACCTACGTCGTACCTTAACCTAACCTACGTCGTACCTTAACCTAACCTACGTCGTACCTTAACCTAACCTACGTCGTACCTTAACCTAACCTACGTCGTACCTTAACCTAACCTACGTCGTACCTTAACCTAACCTACGTCGTACCTTAACCTAACCTACGTCGTACCTTAACCTAACCTACGTCGTACCTTAACCTAACCTACGTCGTACCTTAACCTAACCTACGTCGTACCTTAACCTAACCTACGTCGTACCTTAACCTAACCTACGTCGTACCTTAACCTAACCTACGTCGTACCTTAACCTAACCTGTATTGCGCCTTAACCTAACCTGTATTGCGCCTTAACCTAACCTGTATTGCGCCTTAACCTAACCTGTATTGCGCCTTAACCTAACCTGTATTGCGCCTTAACCTAACCTGTATTGCGCCTTAACCTAACCTGTATTGCGCCTTAACCTAACCTGTATTGCGCCTTAACCTAACCTGTATTGCGCCTTAACCTAACCTGTATTGCGCCTTAACCTAACCTGTATTGCGCCTTAACCTAACCTGTATTGCGCCTTAACCTAACCTGTATTGCGCCTTAACGTAACCTGTATTGCGCCTTAACGTAACCTATATTGCGCCTTAACGTAACCTATATTGCGCCTTAACCTAACCTATATTGCGCCTTAACGTAACCTATATTGCGCCTTAACGTAACCTATATTGCGCCTTAACGTAACCTATATTGCGCCTTAACGTAACCTATATTGCGCCTTAACGTAACCTATATTGCGCCTTAACGTAACCTATATTGCGCCTTAACGTAACCTATATTGCGCCTTAACGTAACCTATATTGCGCCTTAACGTAACCTATATTGCGCCTTAACGTAACCTATATTGCGCCTTAACGTAACCTATATTGCGCCTTAACGTAACCTATGTTGCGCCTTAACGTAACCTATATTGCGCCTTAACGTAACCTATATTGCGCCTTAACGTAACCTATATTGCGCCTTAACGTAACCTATATTGCGCCTTAACGTAACCTATATTGCGCCTTAACGTAACCTATATTGCGCCTTAACGTAACCTATATTGCGCCTTAATGTAACCTATATTGCGCCTTAACGTAACCTATATTGCGCCTTAACGTAACCTATATTGCGCCTTAACGTAACCTATATTGCGCCTTAACGTAACCTATATTGCGCCTTAACGTAACCTATATTGCGCCTTAACGTAACCTATATTGCGCCTTAACGTAACCCACATTGTGCTGTAACCCAACACACGTTGGGCCTTAACCCAACACACGTTGGGCCTTAACCCAACACACGTTGGGCCTTAACCCAACACACGTTGGGCCTTAACCCAACACACGTTGGGCCTTAACCCAACACACGTTGGGCCTTAACCCAACACACGTTGGGCCTTAACCCAACACACGTTGGGCCTTAACCCAACACACGTTGGGCCTTAACCCAACACACGTTGGGCCTTAACCCAACACACGTTGGGCCTTAACCCAACACACGTTGGGCCTTAACCTGCTCTGTAATTGTCATACGACGCGTTAAATTAGTGTAGTGTTGCCCAACTGCAACCCCCGCAATATAGTTTGCTACTCGCACTGCCCGGTCCCCAGTGTATCGCTTCATGTTAAACACCTTGCAGCTATACACTGTAATGTGGATGGCAGCAGGACGTACATGCTCAATGCCCTTTGCAGTTGTTCATTGGCATTTGCAGTTGTTCATTGGCATTCGCATGGCGAAGCACTTAGCCTACGCTGTGGTACGGCCTGTGTCAACTGTCCGCTGATGTTGTACGTCCAAATCACACACTGTACTGCACATTGGTCCTCATGTACTGAATGATACATCGTGGTACATGTGACCGTACAACGACTGCGCCAACAACGGCGAACCATGCGGTCCAAATGTTGTGCACTCAGCTACGTGTCGTCTCCCTATAAGAGCTGGATTGCAGTGTGGTATGCCCTGGATGGCGATCAGCATGAGCCGTCTGTTGATGTAGTGGCGCGTGTTGTCAGACGTAGTCGTCTCTTCTCACACACCGTGATAGCATGGTGCACTGCGTTCCACATCTGCGACATGCGACAGAGGCCGGTTGACAGTCGTTCGCGCAATGGACATCGCATACGTACGGGGGCCACCTTCCACGTGTTCGCGAAGCGTGCACATGTTGTTGCGTGTATGTGGGCAGACAGTGTGTCGTGACACCTGACACAGGCATGCAACAATCGTTGAATTTGCAAATGGCGATGGACGCCTACGTTTGCTGGTGACGTTACGCAAATGAACAACTGGTAAACCGTTGTGGTGCGGTTGTTCTCGCTAGAGGTGAATCAGTGATGGCGACGATCGGTTGAGCTACCAACCGGTTGTTCCAGCGATACCCACCATGCCCACGAACGTGAATGGCATCTGGGTGTGAAGCGATACGCGGCGGTGGCTGGGTGGGACCGTCCCCGGCCGGTGAGGGGGGGCCTCCCGGCGTGCTGGCCGCGCGGTGCGTGGGCGCACGCGCTACAGCCGGCTGGTGGGGGCGGCCAGTGGCAGGCGCGCCGGCCGACGGAGGCGGCAGGCGGCGCAGCTGCGCGCCGGCGCACCCTGCACGCGGCGCCGTGCGGCCAAAGTAGGTCCTCGCGGGCCCGGTGCGAAGCGCGGTGGACATCTGCAGTGTGCTGGTCCGATTGAGGACTGTGTGCGCTGAGGATGCGCCGCCGCCTGGCGCTCGGCGCCGCGACGCCGTCTGCTGCTCGGTCGCCTCTGCGGTTCTCGCAGGTGGTTTGTATCGCAGCTGTGCGGACGTGTTGGCGCGTGCGCTGTGCTGGGAGAGTTCGCTTCGGCACCCAAGTGGGGCTTTTGTCCTTCTGTGGCGCTGGCGTTGGAGCTGCCGGTCACCGTAGGTGGCGCGTGTTGTCTCCCGCCGGCAATGCCACGACAGCACGCTCCCGGGCCTCTGTCGGCAGCGGCAAGCTCAGTTGGGAGCACGGGTGGTCGCACCTAAAGCGTCTACTCGCCAAACTCCGGGCGATTGCGCCTCTCTCGAACCCGACCAAGTACTTAGGACGGCGCTGCGCGCCGCCGGGACCTGAGAGGGTTTCGAGGTGTATGGTGCAGGGGAGCTCAGCCTCCTCCTGTTTGCAGAATAATTGAGCGGACGCTTGCGTGTTCGCGCGGGCCCCCGGGACACACTCCCGGGCGGCCGGCTGCTCAGCTCTAGTTGACGCAGCTCCCTGGTTGATCCTGCCAGTAGTCATATGCTTGTCTCAAAGATTAAGCCATGCATGTCTCAGTACAAGCCGCATTAAGGTGAAACCGCGAATGGCTCATTAAATCAGTTATGGTTCCTTAGATCGTACCCACGTTACTTGGATAACTGTGGTAATTCTAGAGCTAATACATGCAAACAGAGTCCCGACCAGAGATGGAAGGGACGCTTTTATTAGATCAAAACCAATCGGTCGGCTCGTCCGGTCCGTTTGCCTTGGTGACTCTGAATAACTTTGGGCTGATCGCACGGTCCTCGTACCGGCGACGCATCTTTCAAATGTCTGCCTTATCAACTGTCGATGGTAGGTTCTGCGCCTACCATGGTTGTAACGGGTAACGGGGAATCAGGGTTCGATTCCGGAGAGGGAGCCTGAGAAACGGCTACCACATCCAAGGAAGGCAGCAGGCGCGCAAATTACCCACTCCCGGCACGGGGAGGTAGTGACGAAAAATAACGATACGGGACTCATCCGAGGCCCCGTAATCGGAATGAGTACACTTTAAATCCTTTAACGAGTATCTATTGGAGGGCAAGTCTGGTGCCAGCAGCCGCGGTAATTCCAGCTCCAATAGCGTATATTAAAGTTGTTGCGGTTAAAAAGCTCGTAGTTGGATTTGTGTCCCACGCTGTTGGTTCACCGCCCGTCGGTGTTTAACTGGCATGTATCGTGGGACGTCCTGCCGGTGGGGCGAGCTGAAGGCGTGCGACGCGCCTCGTGCGTGCTCGTGCGTCCCGAGGCGGACCCCGTTGCAATCCTACCAGGGTGCTCTTGAGTGAGTGTCTCGGTGGGCCGGCACGTTTACTTTGAACAAATTAGAGTGCTTAAAGCAGGCAAGCCCGCCTGAATACTGTGTGCATGGAATAATGGAATAGGACCTCGGTTCTATTTTGTTGGTTTTCGGAACCCGAGGTAATGATTAATAGGGACAGGTGGGGGCATTCGTATTGCGACGTTAGAGGTGAAATTCTTGGATCGTCGCAAGACGAACAGAAGCGAAAGCATTTGCCAAGTATGTTTTCATTAATCAAGAACGAAAGTTAGAGGTTCGAAGGCGATCAGATACCGCCCTAGTTCTAACCATAAACGATGCCAGCCAGCGATCCGCCGCAGTTCCTCCGATGACTCGGCGGGCAGCCTCCGGGAAACCAAAGCTTTTGGGTTCCGGGGGAAGTATGGTTGCAAAGCTGAAACTTAAAGGAATTGACGGAAGGGCACCACCAGGAGTGGAGCCTGCGGCTTAATTTGACTCAACACGGGAAACCTCACCAGGCCCGGACACCGGAAGGATTGACAGATTGATAGCTCTTTCTTGATTCGGTGGGTGGTGGTGCATGGCCGTTCTTAGTTGGTGGAGCGATTTGTCTGGTTAATTCCGATAACGAACGAGACTCTAGCCTGCTAACTAGTCGCGTGACATCCTTCG
>NW_026047398.1:262500-267500 GCF_023864345.2 Schistocerca serialis cubense
AAATAAGGGCTAACGCCTTCTCGTTCAGAGAACTGAGCATGAGAGCCGTATAGCTAGCTTAATCCCCTCGCAAATGGAGTACTTAACCACATACTTTCCTTTCACGGATTAAGAAATAACCTCATTTTTCCGTCACAATCCGCAGTTCCTGCGCGTCTCAGAAAATTGCCACCTATCATTGAAATGCTAAGGCTCAGGTAAATTCTAAGTGCGCTGTTTTCCTGTCTGACTGCTACCTTTTCGATTCCCAACGAGAAAAGGCTAGGCTAGGCTAGTAGATTAGATACTGCTTGTGCAGTATATATTGTTGCTTCTGTTTTGGATGTGTCCACTGTAATCTTGTAGGTTGTATCACTCTGTCTCATAATATGTCTTCAGTGTAGCTAGTTATTTGTTAGGTTAGGAACTACACTTGCGGAAGTAAAGTCGTGGGTGCCGCACAGCCTGCGAGAGAGCGCAAAATGTAGGTGAGAAAGTGAAGAGCTCCAAGCGATCACCCAAGCTTTTAAAACTCTGTGGTGCTTTATACTCGTATGCTACTTGATATGATGGCAATAAATTTATTATTTGTGTGTTAGGTTAGAAAATTTAGTCCCATAAAGGTAGTTGTGTGTGTTGCGTGACAGGCGGATGCGCGTATCCTTTCAAGGACAGAAAACAACTAGGTTATATGTTTCTCCCTCAAAATGTGCCCTTACTCTCTTACTTGTCTGTTAGGTTAGGAATTATCTTCGAATAAGTAAAGACGTGTGTCACGTAGCTTGCGAACAAGTGCAAACTTGGGTGAGAAGGAGAGCTACAAGCATTTCTCCAAGTTCACAACAGTCATTTTTCATACTATTCTTGTAGGCCGTTGTTTTCCTTTTAACATCATGTCCATATGTTATTATTAGTGTATTGTTAGTGTGATCATTATTAGTGTGTTAGGTTAGGAAAATTTGCAGCAAGGTGCATATATTATCCTACTAGGGTATACGTTTCTGTTTCAAAGTGTGCCATTACTCTCTTACTTGTTTGTTAGGTTAAGAATTACCTTCGCATAAGTAAAGACATGTGTGTCACATAGCTTGTGAGGAAGTGCAAACTTAAGTGAGGAAAAGGAGAGCTACAAGCAGTTCTTTAAGTCCACAGCCCGTTTTAATATTATTCTTGTAGGCTATTGTTTGTTTTTCTCTAACATTAATTCATAGGTTCCTTATTAGCGTATTATTAGTGTGCTCATTATCAGTGTGTTAGGTTAGGGAAATGTGCTGCAGGGTTAAGTCCTGACTGACGATCGCGTGTGTAGGCCCTGCTAGGCTCGTTATCCAGGGATAGTGGTAGACTTGCCCACAGAAAACTGAGCTCTCCATAGTGATCGCCCCAAAATGGGGCCTACTAAGGACACTGTAGGGGCTGCAAGTCAACTTGGACGAAACTCGGTTGTTCCTGGTGACAAGGACAATTCAGCGTCATGTACTGACCTTCAGACAATGGAAAACATAAGAGAGGAGATGGAAGCCTTCTTGTTTAATGAAGTAAATAAAATAAACAATGCCCAGAAGAAGTTTATCCTAGGAAAACTTTCAGTGTATGAACAGATACTGAAGAAGTATGAGATGGAGGTTCTTGAACTTAAAACAGAGTTGCGATGTGTGACGGCCCCCCAAACAGGAACACCTCCACTGGTTGAGAGCTATGCCAACAAGGCGGCTGCAAAACCTTCAGCACCCAAACAGCACCTGATGAAACCGCAACAGCCTAAAGTCCTAATGATAAAACCGGCAGAAGGAGTCAAGAAAACTGAGAAGGAACTTGAAGAAACAGTAAAGAACCTTGTTGCAACATCACTGAAAGATGTGCGTATTTCCAAATGCAGGTCAATAAAGGACAAAGGTATTGTTCTTGAAGTCCCTAATGATCAGGATGTCGAGAAAATAAGGAAGTGCGAAGACATCTCACAATCAGGCATCACTGTCTCTGATCAAAAAAAAAGATCCCCAAAGATTATAATCTTTGATGTAAACAGAAATACAAGTGAAGATGAACTCAAAATGGAACTGTTTGAGAGAAATCTCTCCAGGATGAATGTGACGCAGGAAGACGTTATGGATGGCGTAAGAGTGCTGTTCAAGACTGGCCCAAGAAACCGTGAGGAAGCAAACATTGTACTGGAAGTCTCACCAAAACTCTGGAGCAAAATAGTACAATATGGTAGGGTCTACATAAACTGCAATTCGCACAGGGTACAAAACTACAGCAATATAAGCAGGTGCTACAAGTGCCAAGGTCATGGCCACACAGCAGCAAAGTGCAAGAATTCAGAAACAATTTGTGGCCACTGTGCAGCACCAGGACATACTTTCAAGGAGTGCTCAAAGAAGGATCAACCAGCCCAATGTGCAAACTGTAAGCGGGCTAAGAAGGCACACACCCACGCAGTGACAGAGAAATCTTGCCCTGAATACAATAGAATAAAGGCCATAATACATAGCACAATTGACTATGGCATGTAATAATAATGCAGAAGTACAACCTGGAAGAAGACCACAGACAGATACACAAGAAAATGCGATAAGGATCCTTCAAATAAATGGGCAAAGAGCAAAAATCGTCCCAGATCAATTGGCACAGCGAATCAGCGAAGAAAATATAGATGTGCTATTGATCCAGGAACCCTACTGCGTAAATAACAAAGTATTTGGGTACCCACCAAACTTCCAGCTGATCTACAGCCCCAAAGGCGAAGCACCCAAGGCAGCAATAGCAGTTAAGTCACAGACAGTAACAGCTTTGCAGATGACAAACTTCTGCAACATGCACATAGCTGCTGCCAACCTAAATGGAGCCTTTGGTGAGATCTACATTGCCAGCATATATTGCCAATATGGATCACCCATAGACCTTTTTCTCCATCAACTGGAGATTATCCTCGACAAACTCCCAGGAAAACCAATTATTATAGGGATGGACACAAATGCGAACTCACCAATCTGGCACAGCTCAACGATGGATGCAGCAGGTAGAACGCTTGAAGACTTCATTTCACAACACGGGCTGATAATAATGAATGAGAGGTCAGAGCTAACTACATTCTCTGGCCCAAATGGGGAGAGCAATATTGACATCACACTCTGCACACCTCCAGCTGCCAAAGCGGTGTGCAAGTGGATGGTTCATGAAGAGTGGACGTCAAGTGACCACAGGGCCATAACATACGAATTCGTTGCACCTCAAAGAGCGAGAGCTACTGTGGAACTTGTCACCTACAACACAAGCTTCGCAAAGTGGCCCACCTTTGACCAGCATCTCATCAGGTCCACAGCCCACTGGCCACAAAGCCAAAATGTAGGCGTTAATGAAATGATCACAAGGCTACAGGCAGCAATCCACGAGAGCTGTAGCCGATCAATGAGAAAGAGGACACAGGTGCAAAATCCAGTACCATGGTGGAATGCAACACTTACTAACCTGCGACGTGACACCATTTCAGCACGACGAAGTCTGCAACGAGCACGTAAAAATAATAATGAACCAGACATAGAAGTAGCAAAACAAACCTACAGTAGAGTGAAAAATAACTACAATAAGGAAATTGCTAAGGCCAAAGAGGAGACCTGGAAGAAATGGGTCAGTGACTGCGATCAGAATGATCCATGGGCCATAGTGAGAAGGATAATTCGGCCAAAACATGGAACAGAAAACGTGCTAAGTAACATAAAAACAAAGAACCAGACTCCTACTATGACTTGGGAGGAGACTGTACGGTCATTACTACAGAGCCTGCTTCCTGATGACAACCCAGAACAGGACACAGATGGCCAACATGCTGTGAAAACAGACAACAACAGCTATGACAACGTGGACCTTGACCCAGAATTCACACTAGAAGAAATAGGGGCAGCAATAAAGGCTTGCAAACCAGGGAAGGCTACAGGTCCTGATGGTATTGATGATGCTATTATAAAAAGAGTTTGGCGCACCAGTCCCCATCTTCTCTCAGATTTATACAATAAATGTCTGCAGGAAAGAAGAGTCCCAGATACGTGGAAGGAGGGAAATGTCTGCATATTGCTGAAATCACTAGATAAACCTAGGGATGAGCCTAAATCCTACCGTCCAATATGCCTTCTGTCTATCTTAGGGAAAATTCTGGAAAGGTTAGTAGTCAGTCGTCTAGAAAAACGCTATGACGATTCAAATATCAAGGCCCACAACCAGTTTGGGTTTCGAAAGGGCGCATCGACAGAAATGGCTATTAGGCAAGTGTTGGGTAGTGTGGATTGTGAGGAGAAGTATGTGGTAGTAATATTTGTAGATATAGCAGGGGCCTTTGATAACTTATGGTGGCCTAGTGTTATGAGGCGTCTGAGAGCAATCCAGTGCCCGCGTAATTTGTATGACTTAATGGCAGATTACTTTAAAAACCGGAAGGTTATGGTCCAAAATAGGGCTGGCAGTGTAGAAAAATTGATCACAAAGGGTTGCCCACAAGGCTCTATTTGCGGTCCTTTCCTGTGGAATCTCGTCTTTGATGAGATTGTGATTGAAAAAGAAGACGAGCAATGGACAAAAGTGGCATATGCGGATGACCTGGCAATCATCATTAAGGGTCAGAGCAGGAAACAGATAGAGGACAGAGCAAAAATCGCGCTGGGTGAGGTAAGCAGATGGACCACCGAAAACAAGCTAGGGATATCCAAACAAAAGACGGTTGCCATGACCATCAAGGGTAGATTTGACAGTCACAGACCACCAACAATTCCTTTCGAGGGAGGAAATATCAAGTTCGTTGCAGAGTTTACATATCTCGGTGTAACTCTGGATGAAAGACTCTGGTTCACACCTCACATGAGGAACATCCAGAATAGATTAAGTGCTGTCTCAGGTTCCCTCTTGAGGGTAACTAGAACGGAGTGGGGTCTGCAGAAAAAGTCTCTCAGGCTAATCTATCAGGGCTTGTGCCTCTCTGTTTGCAGATATGGCGCAGCTGCATGGGCAGACCGGACGAAGCACCGATA
>NW_026047398.1:272500-277500 GCF_023864345.2 Schistocerca serialis cubense
CCTAACCTACGTCGTACCTTAACCTAACCTACGTCGTACCTTAACCTAACCTACGTCGGACCTTAACCTAACCTACGTCGTACCTTAACCTAACCTACGTCGTACCTTAACCTAACCCACGTCGTACCTTAACCTAACCTACGTCGTACCTTAACCTAACCTACGTCGTACCTTAACCTAACCTACGTCGTACCTTAACCTAACCTACGTCGTACCTTAACCTAACCTACGTCGTACCTTAACCTAACCTACGTCGTACCTTAACCTAACCTACGTCGTACCTTAACCTAACCTACGTCGTACCTTAACCTAACCTACGTCGTACCTTAACCTAACCTACGTCGTACCTTAACCTAACCTACGTCGTACCTTAACCTAACCTACGTCGTACCTTAACCTAACCTACGTCGTACCTTAACCTAACCTACGTCGTACCTTAACCTAACCTACGTCGTACCTTAACCTAACCTACGTCGTACCTTAACCTAACCTACGTCGTACCTTAACCTAACCTACGTCGTACCTTAACCTAACCTACGTCGTACCTTAACCTAACCTACGTCGTACCTTAACCTAACCTACGTCGTACCTTAACCTAACCTGTATTGCGCCTTAACCTAACCTGTATTGCGCCTTAACCTAACCTGTATTGCGCCTTAACCTAACCTGTATTGCGCCTTAACCTAACCTGTATTGCGCCTTAACCTAACCTGTATTGCGCCTTAACCTAACCTGTATTGCGCCTTAACCTAACCTGTATTGCGCCTTAACCTAACCTGTATTGCGCCTTAACCTAACCTGTATTGCGCCTTAACCTAACCTGTATTGCGCCTTAACCTAACCTGTATTGCGCCTTAACGTAACCTGTATTGCGCCTTAACGTAACCTATATTGCGCCTTAACGTAACCTATATTGCGCCTTAACCTAACCTATATTGCGCCTTAACGTAACCTATATTGCGCCTTAACGTAACCTATATTGCGCCTTAACGTAACCTATATTGCGCCTTAACGTAACCTATATTGCGCCTTAACGTAACCTATATTGCGCCTTAACGTAACCTATATTGCGCCTTAACGTAACCTATATTGCGCCTTAACGTAACCTATATTGCGCCTTAACGTAACCTATATTGCGCCTTAACGTAACCTATATTGCGCCTTAACGTAACCTATATTGCGCCTTAACGTAACCTATATTGCGCCTTAACGTAACCTATATTGCGCCTTAACGTAACCTATATTGCGCCTTAACGTAACCTATATTGCGCCTTAACGTAACCTATATTGCGCCTTAACGTAACCTATATTGCGCCTTAACGTAACCTATATTGCGCCTTAACGTAACCTATATTGCGCCTTAACGTAACCTATATTGCGCCTTAACGTAACCTATATTGCGCCTTAATGTAACCTATATTGCGCCTTAACGTAACCTATATTGCGCCTTAACGTAACCTATATTGCGCCTTAACGTAACCCACATTGTGCTGTAACCCAACACACGTTGGGCCTTAACCCAACACACGTTGGGCCTTAACCCAACACACGTTGGGCCTTAACCCAACACACGTTGGGCCTTAACCCAACACACGTTGGGCCTTAACCCAACACACGTTGGGCCTTAACCCAACACACGTTGGGCCTTAACCCAACACACGTTGGGCCTTAACCCAACACACGTTGGGCCTTAACCCAACACACGTTGGGCCTTAACCCAACACACGTTGGGCCTTAACCCAACACACGTTGGGCCTTAACCCAACACACGTTGGGCCTTAACCTGCTCTGTAATTGTCATACGACGCGTTAAATTAGTGTAGTGTTGCCCAACTGCAACCCCCGCAATATAGTTTGCTACTCGCACTGCCCGGTCCCCAGTGTATCGCTTCATGTTAAACACCTTGCAGCTATACACTGTAATGTGGATGGCAGCAGGACGTACATGCTCAATGCCCTTTGCAGTTGTTCATTGGCATTTGCAGTTGTTCATTGGCATTCGCATGGCGAAGCACTTAGCCTACGCTGTGGTACGGCCTGTGTCAACTGTCCGCTGATGTTGTACGTCCAAATCACACACTGTACTGCACATTGGTCCTCATGTACTGAATGATACATCGTGGTACATGTGACCGTACAACGACTGCGCCAACAACGGCGAACCATGCGGTCCAAATGTTGTGCACTCAGCTACGTGTCGTCTCCCTATAAGAGCTGGATTGCAGTGTGGTATGCCCTGGATGGCGATCAGCATGAGCCGTCTGTTGATGTAGTGGCGCGTGTTGTCAGACGTAGTCGTCTCTTCTCACACACCGTGATAGCATGGTGCACTGCGTTCCACATCTGCGACATGCGACAGAGGCCGGTTGACAGTCGTTCGCGCAATGGACATCGCATACGTACGGGGGCCACCTTCCACGTGTTCGCGAAGCGTGCACATGTTGTTGCGTGTATGTGGGCAGACAGTGTGTCGTGACACCTGACACAGGCATGCAACAATCGTTGAATTTGCAAATGGCGATGGACGCCTACGTTTGCTGGTGACGTTACGCAAATGAACAACTGGTAAACCGTTGTGGTGCGGTTGTTCTCGCTAGAGGTGAATCAGTGATGGCGACGATCGGTTGAGCTACCAACCGGTTGTTCCAGCGATACCCACCATGCCCACGAACGTGAATGGCATCTGGGTGTGAAGCGATACGCGGCGGTGGCTGGGTGGGACCGTCCCCGGCCGGTGAGGGGGGGCCTCCCGGCGTGCTGGCCGCGCGGTGCGTGGGCGCACGCGCTACAGCCGGCTGGTGGGGGCGGCCAGTGGCAGGCGCGCCGGCCGACGGAGGCGGCAGGCGGCGCAGCTGCGCGCCGGCGCACCCTGCACGCGGCGCCGTGCGGCCAAAGTAGGTCCTCGCGGGCCCGGTGCGAAGCGCGGTGGACATCTGCAGTGTGCTGGTCCGATTGAGGACTGTGTGCGCTGAGGATGCGCCGCCGCCTGGCGCTCGGCGCCGCGACGCCGTCTGCTGCTCGGTCGCCTCTGCGGTTCTCGCAGGTGGTTTGTATCGCAGCTGTGCGGACGTGTTGGCGCGTGCGCTGTGCTGGGAGAGTTCGCTTCGGCACCCAAGTGGGGCTTTTGTCCTTCTGTGGCGCTGGCGTTGGAGCTGCCGGTCACCGTAGGTGGCGCGTGTTGTCTCCCGCCGGCAATGCCACGACAGCACGCTCCCGGGCCTCTGTCGGCAGCGGCAAGCTCAGTTGGGAGCACGGGTGGTCGCACCTAAAGCGTCTACTCGCCAAACTCCGGGCGATTGCGCCTCTCTCGAACCCGACCAAGTACTTAGGACGGCGCTGCGCGCCGCCGGGACCTGAGAGGGTTTCGAGGTGTATGGTGCAGGGGAGCTCAGCCTCCTCCTGTTTGCAGAATAATTGAGCGGACGCTTGCGTGTTCGCGCGGGCCCCCGGGACACACTCCCGGGCGGCCGGCTGCTCAGCTCTAGTTGACGCAGCTCCCTGGTTGATCCTGCCAGTAGTCATATGCTTGTCTCAAAGATTAAGCCATGCATGTCTCAGTACAAGCCGCATTAAGGTGAAACCGCGAATGGCTCATTAAATCAGTTATGGTTCCTTAGATCGTACCCACGTTACTTGGATAACTGTGGTAATTCTAGAGCTAATACATGCAAACAGAGTCCCGACCAGAGATGGAAGGGACGCTTTTATTAGATCAAAACCAATCGGTCGGCTCGTCCGGTCCGTTTGCCTTGGTGACTCTGAATAACTTTGGGCTGATCGCACGGTCCTCGTACCGGCGACGCATCTTTCAAATGTCTGCCTTATCAACTGTCGATGGTAGGTTCTGCGCCTACCATGGTTGTAACGGGTAACGGGGAATCAGGGTTCGATTCCGGAGAGGGAGCCTGAGAAACGGCTACCACATCCAAGGAAGGCAGCAGGCGCGCAAATTACCCACTCCCGGCACGGGGAGGTAGTGACGAAAAATAACGATACGGGACTCATCCGAGGCCCCGTAATCGGAATGAGTACACTTTAAATCCTTTAACGAGTATCTATTGGAGGGCAAGTCTGGTGCCAGCAGCCGCGGTAATTCCAGCTCCAATAGCGTATATTAAAGTTGTTGCGGTTAAAAAGCTCGTAGTTGGATTTGTGTCCCACGCTGTTGGTTCACCGCCCGTCGGTGTTTAACTGGCATGTATCGTGGGACGTCCTGCCGGTGGGGCGAGCTGAAGGCGTGCGACGCGCCTCGTGCGTGCTCGTGCGTCCCGAGGCGGACCCCGTTGCAATCCTACCAGGGTGCTCTTGAGTGAGTGTCTCGGTGGGCCGGCACGTTTACTTTGAACAAATTAGAGTGCTTAAAGCAGGCAAGCCCGCCTGAATACTGTGTGCATGGAATAATGGAATAGGACCTCGGTTCTATTTTGTTGGTTTTCGGAACCCGAGGTAATGATTAATAGGGACAGGCGGGGGCATTCGTATTGCGACGTTAGAGGTGAAATTCTTGGATCGTCGCAAGACGAACAGAAGCGAAAGCATTTGCCAAGTATGTTTTCATTAATCAAGAACGAAAGTTAGAGGTTCGAAGGCGATCAGATACCGCCCTAGTTCTAACCATAAACGATGCCAGCCAGCGATCCGCCGCAGTTCCTCCGATGACTCGGCGGGCAGCCTCCGGGAAACCAAAGCTTTTGGGTTCCGGGGGAAGTATGGTTGCAAAGCTGAAACTTAAAGGAATTGACGGAAGGGCACCACCAGGAGTGGAGCCTGCGGCTTAATTTGACTCAACACGGGAAACCTCACCAGGCCCGGACACCGGAAGGATTGACAGATTGATAGCTCTTTCTTGATTCGGTGGGTGGTGGTGCATGGCCGTTCTTAGTTGGTGGAGCGATTTGTCTGGTTAATTCCGATAACGAACGAGACTCTAGCCTGCTAACTAGTCGCGTGACATCCTTCGTGCTGTCAGCGATTACTTTTCTTCTTAGAGGGACAGGCGG
>NW_026047398.1:280000-287500 GCF_023864345.2 Schistocerca serialis cubense
GCTTGCTTGATATGCTGAAGCCGCGAGCAAACGACTCGGATCGGAGTGCCAAGTGGGCCACTTTTGGTAAGCAGAACTGGCGCTGTGGGATGAACCAAACGCCGAGTTAAGGCGCCCGAATCGACGCTCATGGGAAACCATGAAAGGCGTTGGTTGCTTAAGACAGCAGGACGGTGGCCATGGAAGTCGGAATCCGCTAAGGAGTGTGTAACAACTCACCTGCCGAAGCAACTAGCCCTGAAAATGGATGGCGCTGAAGCGTCGTGCCTATACTCGGCCGTCAGTCTGGCAGTCATGGCCGGTCCTTGCGGCCGGCCGCGAAGCCCTGACGAGTAGGAGGGTCGCGGCGGTGGGCGCAGAAGGGTCTGGGCGTGAGCCTGCCTGGAGCCGCCGTCGGTGCAGATCTTGGTGGTAGTAGCAAATACTCCAGCGAGGCCCTGGAGGGCTGACGCGGAGAAGGGTTTCGTGTGAACAGCCGTTGCACACGAGTCAGTCGATCCTAAGCCCTAGGAGAAATCCGATGTTGATGGGGGCCGTCATAGCATGATGCACTTTGTGCTGGCCCCCGTTGGGCGAAAGGGAATCCGGTTCCTATTCCGGAACCCGGCAGCGGAACCGATACAAGTCGGGCCCCTCTTTTAGAGATGCTCGTCGGGGTAACCCAAAAGGACCCGGAGACGCCGTCGGGAGATCGGGGAAGAGTTTTCTTTTCTGCATGAGCGTTCGAGTTCCCTGGAATCCTCTAGCAGGGAGATAGGGTTTGGAACGCGAAGAGCACCGCAGTTGCGGCGGTGTCCCGATCTTCCCCTCGGACCTTGAAAATCCGGGAGAGGGCCACGTGGAGGTGTCGCGCCGGTTCGTACCCATATCCGCAGCAGGTCTCCAAGGTGAAGAGCCTCTAGTCGATAGAATAATGTAGGTAAGGGAAGTCGGCAAATTGGATCCGTAACTTCGGGATAAGGATTGGCTCTGAGGATCGGGGCGTGTCGGGCTTGGTCGGGAAGTGGGTCAGCGCTAACGTGCCGGGCCTGGGCGAGGTGAGTGCCGTAGGGGTGCCGGTAAGTGCGGGCGTTTAGCGCGGGCGTGGTCTGCTCTCGCCGTTGGTTGGCCTCGTGCTGGCCGGCGGTGCAGGATGCGCGCGCCTGCGCGGCGTTCGCGCCCCGGTGCTTCAACCTGCGTGCAGGATCCGAGCTCGGTCCCGTGCCTTGGCCTCCCACGGATCTTCCTTGCTGCGAGGCCGCGTCCGCCTTAGCGTGCTCCTCCGGGGGCGCGCGGGTGCGCGGATTCTCTTCGGCCGCCATTCAACGATCAACTCAGAACTGGCACGGACTGGGGGAATCCGACTGTCTAATTAAAACAAAGCATTGCGATGGCCCTAGCGGGTGTTGACGCAATGTGATTTCTGCCCAGTGCTCTGAATGTCAACGTGAAGAAATTCAAGCAAGCGCGGGTAAACGGCGGGAGTAACTATGACTTCTCTTAAGGTAGCCAAATGCCTCGTCATCTAATTAGTGACGCGCATGAATGGATTAACGAGATTCCCGCTGTCCCTATCTACTGCCGTTATGCTGTCTAACCAGTGGTGGAGTCCACCTATACTGGTAGAAGACGGGCGGCTAAATGTCCGATCTCTCAACCTTCCCGTGGTGTAAGATGTGAGTAGCCGGGCAACCGGTGAAACCAATGAGAGAAGGGCGACTCCCGTGCGGGGTGCAGGCGTAGACGCAGAGGGACTGGGCAACCGGCCTCTCCAAGCCGAGTCTCGCACTCCGCTCGCCGTGGGCGCTAAGGTGTCGGACACTTGTGTCTAGTATCCTTGCTCACTGGCGAATGGCACTTGCTCGCTTCTGCGGCGCTTGCTGTGCTCTGGCTCCGGCCGGGGTGCGGCGGGCGCCGCTTTTGCGTTGGCGGCGCTTGCTGTGCTCTTGGCTCCGGCCGGGGTGCGGCGGGCGCCGCTTTTGCGTTGGCGGCGCTTGCTGTGCTCTTGGCTCCGGCCGGGGTGCGGCGGGCGCCGCTTTTGCTTTGGCGGCGCTTGCTGTGCTCTTGGCTCCGGCCGGGGTGCGGCGGGCGCCGCTTTTGCTTTGGCGGCGCCTGCTGTGCTCTTGGCCTTGGCCGGGGTGTGGCGGGTGCCGCTTTTGCGTTGGCGGCGTTTGCTGTGCTCTGGCTCCGGCCGGGGTGCGGCGGGCGCCGCTTTGGCTGTGGCGGCGCTTGCTGTGCTCTTGGCTCCGGCCGGGGTGCGGCGGGCGCCGCTTTTGCGTTGGCGGCGCTTGCTGCGCTCTTGGCTCCGGCCGGGGTGCGGTGGGCGCCGCTTTCACTTTGGCGGCGCTTGCCGTGCTCTTGGCCTTGGCCGGGGTGCGGCGGGCGCCGCTTTTGCGTTGGCGGCGCTTGCTGCGCCCCGGCTCCGGCCGGGGTGTGGCGGGCGCCGCTTTCACGTTAGGACATTTCGCGATGCATCAGCCATGCTGCGTATGTCTGCTGCAGAGGTTGCAAACCTGTCGGGCGCAAGTCTGACTGGTATAGTGTCTCTCTGCGAGGACGTGCCTCCGTCTCTGCCTGTGTGCGCTACGGAGATTCACGCCTCACCGTCAGGAACGAAGTATTACCGCGCTCGATTTATCGGACGTGGGATGCATCACTCCAAGACACAAGTGCCACGGGAGTTAACTCCCGACATGGAGGTATGTCACGCCTTTCGTGCGCCTCCACCTACTGCGAGCGCTTGTAGGTGTCGGACTCGTGAGTCTAGTATCCAAGCTCGTACGTAGGATGTGCGCGTGGCAACGACGCGTGTCGACAGCTGTTGGCACGCGGCAGTTGCCTTATGCGCATGGTGGTGCGTCCTGCGCGGCTCGCTGGTGGTGGGCTCCCGCTGCGGCGCCGGCCTCGCACATGCTCCGCCCGGCAAATGTCGGACGGCGGTGCGGTCGGCCGGGGTAGCGGCGGGGCTCGTCCGCCGGCTGGGCTGCGCACGGGTGCGCTGCTGTGTCGGGCGCGCTGCGCTGGGCCGGGTCGGCTGGGCGGTGCGCGCGCTGCTGGCTGGCGCGGGACGGGCGGTCCGTCTCTGACTGGCGGTTCGCTCTCGCGGCCACGCCGGCGGCGGGCGCCGGCCCTGCCGTGCCCGGCTCGGCAGGCCACGTCCGGACAACTTAGCGGCGCCGGCCGGCCATACGCAATGTTGGCTGTGGTTGGTGCAGGCGGTTGGCGCAATAAGCACAGTGGGGAGTTCTGGCGGTCATCGTTCCTGCCGAAACTAAGTCTCTCACTGTAGAGAACTTAATGTGGAAGCAGGCCGATATCCACGCGCGGGGAAGGGCGCCTGACTGCGAAGCGCTCTCTGGCCTTCAGAGAATGCAACGCGGACGACGTCTCGGCCTCGATCGGAGGATTCCTTGGTGGACAACTGCGAAGGGGAGACCGGCAACGGTCACCACAACGCGGAAGTCACCAGGAGCTGCCACAGGAGGATGCTCCTGAGTGGCCTAAGACCACGACCACAGGGACGGAGGCTAATGCAGTCGCCGTACGGGCTTGGCAAACCCGGGGTGCCCTAGCCCGGAGCTGGCAAGCGCTACCAGCGACGGCCGTAAACTGAGATACGCACTTCAACGACTGCTGTGAGGCGCGCAGTGGAACGTCGTGCGTGTTTTGGGCCGGAGTCTTGGCTTAACCGCCTGGGCAAGAGAAGGACAATCTCTATAATCACCCCTCACCCTCTGCGTTAGCTGGCGGCTATGGGGCGCAAGGCTGTTGAGTTGTGAACAGTCATGAGTCAGCCACCTCAGAGGACCGGCCGACCCTCTGTTGTATAAGGCTTACCCAGGTGTGCGGGGCGACGCCTGGATGGACAACATAGATCCCTAGCTGTTCGTGGGAACCACATGGACTCTTTCAAACAACCTTGTCCCGACGGAACTGGTGGGCCGTCGCGGAGTCAACACACCAACCTCTCGGGGAGCGAGTCGGACACCTCGTGTACTGACGGACTCCCAAACCAAGGGCAGTCGGAGGTCCCTAGACCACAAGACCATGACCCCGCGCTTAGTGCGCCAGAATTGGAGTTCCGGACACCCCGTGTGCGGAGCGCTAAGACTGCCGCTAGCGAGACGCTGTCACGGACGCTCATTGATACGAGTGAAAGTGACAGTGAGAAAGACCGTAAGGCTAAGCTAAGGAAGCAGAGGAGACACCTGCGAAAAGTGCTTCGGCAGAGATCGCAGAGTGCTGACGCTGCAACCGAGCTAATGCCGCCACCCCGCCAGCCGGCGCCAAGAACGGCGCCCAAGGAGGGAGATAAGCCGGAACCGGCGCAGGTAGCCGGGCGCGAGCCCAGCGGCCCAGTCGGGGAAGGCGCCAAGGGGAAGTCTGAACCGAAGGCGAAGACGAAGGCCACACGGCCGACGACGCCGCCGGCGGGTAAGACTGCGGGCGGGCCAAAGCTGGCGCAGGTAGCTGGGCAGAAGCCCGGCGGCCCAGTCGGTGCTGGCACGTCCACCCAGACTCGCCCGGCGGGAGAGACGGCGGCCACACGGCCGAAATCTCAACCGTCGGAAACGGTGAAAAGTGCGCGGAAACTGGCGCAGGTAGCCGGGCAGCAGCCCAGCGGCCCAGTCAGTGAAAGTGCCTGCAGTAGCCGCGCCTCTACGCCAATGTCGGGAACCGAAGGGCGCAAGCCCGGGACTCGACGGAAGAGGCGAAAGAAGAACAAGCAGCCGGACTCGGCGCAGGTAGCCGGGCAAGAGCCCAGCGGCCCAGTCGAGGACGGCAAGTCCCCATACAAGGCAAGCCCCAGCGATCTTGCGACTATACAGCTCATCGCGACGCGGCTCGAGGACGTCCTTGAACTCGTGGACGACTCTCTAAAACCGGGGCAACTGGTGGAGGAGAAAAGTCTAAGTGACCTCAAGAGACAACTGAGAGCTAAGTTGTTTGACTGGGCTATGGCGCAGTCGGCCCTCACAGGAAGGGTGGACGCCTTGGAGGATGAGCTGGCGAGGACGAAAGCGGCGCCCCTGGCGCCGCCAAAGACCTTTGCACAAGTTGCCGCCGCTCTACCCTCGACAGAAAGGAAAACGCAGGCAATGATAACGAGAGCCCAGACTGAGAAGGCTACGCTCTTTATCAAGTCAAAGGCAAACGAAAGCGGAGCAGAAGTGAGAAAGAAGTTCACCTCCCTGGTCAAGCCAGAGGTTGATGGTGTGAAGTTCTCACGGGTCACCACAAACGGCCCGACGCTTATCGTTGATGTGGCGTCTGAAACTGATCGTCAAAAACTTCTGGCCAATAACAAACTGACAGAAGCTCTGAAATGCGAACTGCCGAAAAAGCTCAATCCGCAGATAATCATATATCATGTACCCTGCGTCATGAAGAATGAAACTGTGGTCGAGCTAACTCGAAAGCAAAATGACCTTGGAGGACTTTCGGAAACACAATTCCGCCAGGAGTTTAAGCCGAAGTTCCGGACTGGACCAAGGGGCAAACAAACATCACATCTCGTGGTGGAAGTAAGCCCCAGACTCAGAGTCGCCATCCTTAGGCAGAAAAGACTGTACATGGGCTTCGAGTCCATGCCAGTCGATGATTACCTAGACTTGGCTGTCTGCACGCGGTGCCAAGATGTAAACCACTCGGCAAAGTTCTGCAAGCAGGACCCGAGTATAATAACATGCGGGCACTGTGGCGAAAACGGCCACATGAGAAAGGATTGTCGAAAAGCGGGGAACCAACCGGTCTGCATTCCGTGTAAAAAGCGAAATCGCAATTGCGTGACGCCAGGAAAAGAGTGTGACTTCTATAAAATCCTCACACAACGTAAAATCCAGCGGACAGACTATGGGAGACAAGACCTCTCGTCAACCGTCTCCTTACCGGCTGCCGCCTCACCTGTTGCCGACCGGACTGTGAAACATCACAATGCCCGTGTCGGTTAAAATAGGACAGCTGAACTGCGCGCGATCGCAAGCGGTGATGTGCGAGGTGCGACGCCGAGCGGAGGAGGAGTCTTTAGACATTTTATGTCTACAGGAGCCATACTCCAAAGACGGAAAGATCCTGTATATGCCGACTACAGCTCAGATCTTGGCAGGAGGAGAGCACCCTATGGCAGCGATCGCTGTGCTAAATCGATCTCTGAGAGCAGTGAAAGTGGCGCACCTCAGCAACAGATGCATGGTGTTAGCCGAAATAAACACTGGCGATTTCACCTTTTTCGTGCTGAACATGTACTTTCAGTACAGGCACAGAGAGAGGCCGTACATCGACCAGTTAAAAGAGGCGGTTGGGTTCTATCGCAATGACTTGCTCATCTGCACAATGGACGCAAACGCCATGTCACCCCTATGGCACAGTGACATCACGCCTCTTGGCGCGCGACGCGCCGCTAGGCGGGGTGAGAGACTCGCTGAAGCAATTCTCGAGCTCGGATTAGAAGTGTTGAACCGACCAAACTTCCCACCAACTTTTGAAGGTCGCCGGGGAGCGACCTCAAACATTGATGTGACACTAAAGAGTGCACATGTGCATCTCCGCGCGGAGAATTGGAAGGTATGGCGGGGAACGACACTAAGTGATCATAATCTGATCACATTCACTGTAGCTTATGATGGGGAGCCTCCTCCACAAGACCAGGTGAACGGCATCGTAAAGTACAACTGGCGAAAGGCTGATTGGGATCGACTAAGAGGAAATCTAGTGATACCGAATTGGCCAATGGATCGCGTTGTGGACGTGGATAAAGCTGCAGAGGATCTGACGAGGGCTATACAGACAGCAGCAACGGGCGCAGTCCCGTTGGCCCATACAGGGAAAACGCCTAAAGCGCCTTGGAACCCTGAGCTGCAACGTCTCCGACGCGAATGCAGAAGGGCGCGGCGGCAATACCAGCGCAGCATAGGCGATCACATGCGTGAGGCTACGCTTGCGCGGTACAGGCGGGCCAAGGCGGTGTTTAAGCGGACGCTGCACACGGTACGGATTGAGAGTTGGCAGTCTTTCGTTCGTGACAGTCTGGCGGCTGACCCCTGGGGAACGCCGTACAGGATTGCCGCATCGAAAGTTCGGTCACCGACGGTCCTGTCAACCCTAAGGAAGAATGATGGCAGCCACACCAGGGACTGGCAGGAGTCAGCCGAGCTACTCATGAGCACCTTGTTGCCAGATGATAGTAGCGAAGATGAGAACGAGGAACAGGGGAATATGAGGAGACAACTCAATGAGGCGTATGCCAATGAGACGCCAGTTGCTCCATTCACTGAACGTGAAGTTACAATAGCCATTCTCGAATTGCGCCGGAAGAAGGCGACGGGACAAGATGGTCTCGCTGCAGAGGTTCTCCAAGCCTTATGCGCGGAGATCTGCCCTTACCTGACAAACCTCTACAACGAGTGTTTACGTCAGGGACGGGTACCAGAGTCGTGGAAGACGGCTGAAGTGGTTATACTGCGAAAGGGTGATGACAAGGATCCAGAAGTGCCGAAATCGTACCGACCAATCTGTCTCTTG
>NW_026047398.1:292500-297500 GCF_023864345.2 Schistocerca serialis cubense
AACCACACGTCAGCCACACACCCTTATCACGCACTACTCTCTGCCTGTAACACGCACACAGACAATATGTAAGCACCAGCATGGAACAACACCCAGTGCATCCTCTCCGCCACATTAGACAATCCACACTGTCATAACCAGACTGGGAGGTCCACTCAGAAAACAGAATATCCCACCCACCCGACAACCACCATTGCTCAGCCAAGCCACCAACACCCACACATGTCCTACACAGGGGTGCACCCAACATCACAATACTGCCTCCTCTCACAGCACACAAACAATGGCAGGAATGAAAGACACAGGTCTGCCACAACCATGGAATCAGAGCGCCGCCTGTCATGAGCCAAAGGTGCATCCTGACGTGGCAAATCAGATGATGCCGCAGGCATCCACTTACTATAGTCACAATCAACAAACCGGCCGCCCCGCCCCCCATTAAACCTTTCCTTACAACAATGTGTACCTTAACCTAACCTATATCGTACCGTAACCTAACCTATATCGTACCGTAACCTAACCTACATCGTACCGTAACCTAACCTACGTCGTACCGTAACCTAACCTACGTCGTACCGTAACCTAACCTACGTCGTACCGTAACCTAACCTACGTCGTACCGTAACCTAACCTACGTCGTACCGTAACCTAACCTACGTCGTACCTTAACCTAACCTACGTCGTACCTTAACCTAACCTACGTCGTACCTTAACCTAACCTACGTCGTACCTTAACCTAACCTACGTCGTACCTTAACCTAACCTACGTCGTACCTTAACCTAACCTACGTCGTACCTTAACCTAACCTACGTCGTACCTTAACCTAACCTACGTCGTACCTTAACCTAACCTACGTCGTACCTTAACCTAACCTACGTCGTACCTTAACCTAACCTACGTCGTACCTTAACCTAACCTACGTCGTACCTTAACCTAACCTACGTCGTACCTTAACCTAACCTACGTCGTACCTTAACCTAACCTACGTCGTACCTTAACCTAACCTACGTCGTACCTTAACCTAACCTACGTCGTACCTTAACCTAACCTACGTCGTACCTTAACCTAACCTACGTCGTACCTTAACCTAACCTACGTCGTACCTTAACCTAACCTACGTCGTACCTTAACCTAACCTACGTCGTACCTTAACCTAACCTACGTCGTACCTTAACCTAACCTACGTCGTACCTTAACCTAACCTACGTCGTACCTTAACCTAACCTACGTCGTACCTTAACCTAACCTACGTCGTACCTTAACCTAACCTACGTCGTACCTTAACCTAACCTACGTCGTACCTTAACCTAACCTACGTCGTACCTTAACCTAACCTGTATTGCACCTTAACCTAACCTGTATTGCGCCTTAACCTAACCTGTATTGCGCCTTAACCTAACCTGTATTGCGCCTTAACCTAACCTGTATTGCGCCTTAACCTAACCTGTATTGCGCCTTAACCTAACCTGTATTGCGCCTTAACCTAACCTGTATTGCGCCTTAACCTAACCTGTATTGCGCCTTAACCTAACCTGTATTGCGCCTTAACCTAACCTGTATTGCGCCTTAACCTAACCTGTATTGCGCCTTAACCTAACCTGTATTGCGCCTTAACCTAACCTGTATTGCGCCTTAACCTAACCTGTATTGCGCCTTAACCTAACCTGTATTGCGCCTTAACGTAACCTGTATTGCGCCTTAACGTAACCTATATTGCGCCTTAACGTAACCTATATTGCGCCTTAACCTAACCTATATTGCGCCTTAACGTAACCTATATTGCGCCTTAACGTAACCTATATTGCGCCTTAACGTAACCTATATTGCGCCTTAACGTAACCTATATTGCGCCTTAACGTAACCTATATTGCGCCTTAACGTAACCTATATTGCGCCTTAACGTAACCTATATTGCGCCTTAACGTAACCTATATTGCGCCTTAACGTAACCTATATTGCGCCTTAACGTAACCTATATTGCGCCTTAACGTAACCTATATTGCGCCTTAACGTAACCTATATTGCGCCTTAACGTAACCTATATTGCGCCTTAACGTAACCTATATTGCGCCTTAACGTAACCTATATTGCGCCTTAACGTAACCTATATTGCGCCTTAACGTAACCTATATTGCGCCTTAACGTAACCTATATTGCGCCTTAACGTAACCTATATTGCGCCTTAACGTAACCTATATTGCGCCTTAACGTAACCTATATTGCTCCTTAACGTAACCTATATTGCGCCTTAACGTAACCTATATTGCGCCTTAATGTAACCTATATTGCGCCTTAACGTAACCTATATTGCGCCTTAACGTAACCTATATTGCGCCTTAACGTAACCCACATTGTGCTGTAACCCAACACACGTTGGGCCTTAACCCAACACACGTTGGGCCTTAACCCAACACACGTTGGGCCTTAACCCAACACACGTTGGGCCTTAACCCAACACACGTTGGGCCTTAACCCAACACACGTTGGGCCTTAACCCAACACACGTTGGGCCTTAACCCAACACACGTTGGGCCTTAACCCAACACACGTTGGGCCTTAACCCAACACACGTTGGGCCTTAACCCAACACACGTTGGGCCTTAACCCAACACACGTTGGGCCTTAACCCAACACACGTTGGGCCTTAACCTGCTCTGTAATTGTCATACGACGCGTTAAATTAGTGTAGTGTTGCCCAACTGCAACCCCCGCAATATAGTTTGCTACTCGCACTGCCCGGTCCCCAGTGTATCGCTTCATGTTAAACACCTTGCAGCTATACACTGTAATGTGGATGGCAGCAGGACGTACATGCTCAATGCCCTTTGCAGTTGTTCATTGGCATTTGCAGTTGTTCATTGGCATTCGCATGGCGAAGCACTTAGCCTACGCTGTGGTACGGCCTGTGTCAACTGTCCGCTGATGTTGTACGTCCAAATCACACACTGTACTGCACATTGGTCCTCATGTACTGAATGATACATCGTGGTACATGTGACCGTACAACGACTGCGCCAACAACGGCGAACCATGCGGTCCAAATGTTGTGCACTCAGCTACGTGTCGTCTCCCTATAAGAGCTGGATTGCAGTGTGGTATGCCCTGGATGGCGATCAGCATGAGCCGTCTGTTGATGTAGTGGCGCGTGTTGTCAGACGTAGTCGTCTCTTCTCACACACCGTGATAGCATGGTGCACTGCGTTCCACATCTGCGACATGCGACAGAGGCCGGTTGACAGTCGTTCGCGCAATGGACATCGCATACGTACGGGGGCCACCTTCCACGTGTTCGCGAAGCGTGCACATGTTGTTGCGTGTATGTGGGCAGACAGTGTGTCGTGACACCTGACACAGGCATGCAACAATCGTTGAATTTGCAAATGGCGATGGACGCCTACGTTTGCTGGTGACGTTACGCAAATGAACAACTGGTAAACCGTTGTGGTGCGGTTGTTCTCGCTAGAGGTGAATCAGTGATGGCGACGATCGGTTGAGCTACCAACCGGTTGTTCCAGCGATACCCACCATGCCCACGAACGTGAATGGCATCTGGGTGTGAAGCGATACGCGGCGGTGGCTGGGTGGGACCGTCCCCGGCCGGTGAGGGGGGGCCTCCCGGCGTGCTGGCCGCGCGGTGCGTGGGCGCACGCGCTACAGCCGGCTGGTGGGGGCGGCCAGTGGCAGGCGCGCCGGCCGACGGAGGCGGCAGGCGGCGCAGCTGCGCGCCGGCGCACCCTGCACGCGGCGCCGTGCGGCCAAAGTAGGTCCTCGCGGGCCCGGTGCGAAGCGCGGTGGACATCTGCAGTGTGCTGGTCCGATTGAGGACTGTGTGCGCTGAGGATGCGCCGCCGCCTGGCGCTCGGCGCCGCGACGCCGTCTGCTGCTCGGTCGCCTCTGCGGTTCTCGCAGGTGGTTTGTATCGCAGCTGTGCGGACGTGTTGGCGCGTGCGCTGTGCTGGGAGAGTTCGCTTCGGCACCCAAGTGGGGCTTTTGTCCTTCTGTGGCGCTGGCGTTGGAGCTGCCGGTCACCGTAGGTGGCGCGTGTTGTCTCCCGCCGGCAATGCCACGACAGCACGCTCCCGGGCCTCTGTCGGCAGCGGCAAGCTCAGTTGGGAGCACGGGTGGTCGCACCTAAAGCGTCTACTCGCCAAACTCCGGGCGATTGCGCCTCTCTCGAACCCGACCAAGTACTTAGGACGGCGCTGCGCGCCGCCGGGACCTGAGAGGGTTTCGAGGTGTATGGTGCAGGGGAGCTCAGCCTCCTCCTGTTTGCAGAATAATTGAGCGGACGCTTGCGTGTTCGCGCGGGCCCCCGGGACACACTCCCGGGCGGCCGGCTGCTCAGCTCTAGTTGACGCAGCTCCCTGGTTGATCCTGCCAGTAGTCATATGCTTGTCTCAAAGATTAAGCCATGCATGTCTCAGTACAAGCCGCATTAAGGTGAAACCGCGAATGGCTCATTAAATCAGTTATGGTTCCTTAGATCGTACCCACGTTACTTGGATAACTGTGGTAATTCTAGAGCTAATACATGCAAACAGAGTCCCGACCAGAGATGGAAGGGACGCTTTTATTAGATCAAAACCAATCGGTCGGCTCGTCCGGTCCGTTTGCCTTGGTGACTCTGAATAACTTTGGGCTGATCGCACGGTCCTCGTACCGGCGACGCATCTTTCAAATGTCTGCCTTATCAACTGTCGATGGTAGGTTCTGCGCCTACCATGGTTGTAACGGGTAACGGGGAATCAGGGTTCGATTCCGGAGAGGGAGCCTGAGAAACGGCTACCACATCCAAGGAAGGCAGCAGGCGCGCAAATTACCCACTCCCGGCACGGGGAGGTAGTGACGAAAAATAACGATACGGGACTCATCCGAGGCCCCGTAATCGGAATGAGTACACTTTAAATCCTTTAACGAGTATCTATTGGAGGGCAAGTCTGGTGCCAGCAGCCGCGGTAATTCCAGCTCCAATAGCGTATATTAAAGTTGTTGCGGTTAA
>NW_026047398.1:305000-310000 GCF_023864345.2 Schistocerca serialis cubense
CACCCCTATAACATGCGTTTCATGAAGAGGTGCGTCCAATATGCGACATTCCCGCTGTCCCTATACATGAGCTGCGAGCTGTACCAGTTACGAGCTAGAGACGCGATCGCGTTGCTCTCTGTACGAATGCCGATGCTGAGCGGTCAGCTAGGAGGCGCTCCATCCATGTCGGTACCGGTGAGCGTTGCACTCGCAGTCGCAAAAACGTACGGCAAGTATATTACTCGGAAGAGTCAATGACAGTCCACGCCCCCCTGCGTGGGAAGAGTCTTTCTAGGCCATGACCCACCGGAAGGGCGCAGCGTCCCCCACCCCAGACATGTGACGTCACACCATCGGTATTGACGACTAGACTGATTCCTTATAATCATTTGCCATACACCGGTGGAAGCTGCCGAGACGAGTAACTACATAGCGGGCTCGCCGTGTCACTAATGTACAGAGATACAACAGTTTCGACTGGAACCGGATTAAACGTATACACGGCGCTGATTAGTAATAGATAGAGCCATCAGAATACAGATAATGTATACAACTGTCCGTATACATGCTGAAAGACTCTGCTCACAATCACAACCACACGTCAGCCACACACCCTTATCACGCACTACTCTCTGCCTGTAACACGCACACAGACAATATGTAAGCACCAGCATGGAACAACACCCAGTGCATCCTCTCCGCCACATTAGACAATCCACACTGTCATAACCAGACTGGGAGGTCCACTCAGAAAACAGAATATCCCACCCACCCGACAACCACCATTGCTCAGCCAAGCCACCAACACCCACACATGTCCTACACAGGGGTGCACCCAACATCACAATACTGCCTCCTCTCACAGCACACAAACAATGGCAGGAATGAAAGACACAGGTCTGCCACAACCATGGAATCAGAGCGCCGCCTGTCATGAGCCAAAGGTGCATCCTGACGTGGCAAATCAGATGATGCCGCAGGCATCCACTTACTATAGTCACAATCAACAAACCGGCCGCCCCGCCCCCCATTAAACCTTTCCTTACAACAATGTGTACCTTAACCTAACCTATATCGTACCGTAACCTAACCTATATCGTACCGTAACCTAACCTATATCGTACCGTAACCTAACCTACGTCGTACCGTAACCTAACCTACGTCGTACCGTAACCTAACCTACGTCGTACCGTAACCTAACCTACGTCGTACCGTAACCTAACCTACGTCGTACCGTAACCTAACCTACGTCGTACCTTAACCTAACCTACGTCGTACCTTAACCTAACCTACGTCGTACCTTAACCTAACCTACGTCGTACCTTAACCTAACCTACGTCGTACCTTAACCTAACCTACGTCGTACCTTAACCTAACCTACGTCGTACCTTAACCTAACCTACGTCGTACCTTAACCTAACCTACGTCGTACCTTAACCTAACCTACGTCGTACCTTAACCTAACCTACGTCGTACCTTAACCTAACCTACGTCGTACCTTAACCTAACCTACGTCGTACCTTAACCTAACCTACGTCGTACCTTAACCTAACCTACGTCGTACCTTAACCTAACCTACGTCGTACCTTAACCTAACCTACGTCGTACCTTAACCTAACCTACGTCGTACCTTAACCTAACCTACGTCGTACCTTAACCTAACCTACGTCGTACCTTAACCTAACCTACGTCGTACCTTAACCTAACCTACGTCGTACCTTAACCTAACCTACGTCGTACCTTAACCTAACCTACGTCGTACCTTAACCTAACCTGTATTGCGCCTTAACCTAACCTGTATTGCGCCTTAACCTAACCTGTATTGCGCCTTAACCTAACCTGTATTGCGCCTTAACCTAACCTGTATTGCGCCTTAACCTAACCTGTATTGCGCCTTAACCTAACCTGTATTGCGCCTTAACCTAACCTGTATTGCGCCTTAACCTAACCTGTATTGCGCCTTAACCTAACCTGTATTGCGCCTTAACCTAACCTGTATTGCGCCTTAACCTAACCTGTATTGCGCCTTAACGTAACCTGTATTGCGCCTTAACGTAACCTATATTGCGCCTTAACGTAACCTATATTGCGCCTTAACCTAACCTATATTGCGCCTTAACGTAACCTATATTGCGCCTTAACGTAACCTATATTGCGCCTTAACGTAACCTATATTGCGCCTTAACGTAACCTATATTGCGCCTTAACCTAACCTATATTGCGCCTTAACGTAACCTATATTGCGCCTTAACGTAACCTATATTGCGCCTTAACGTAACCTATATTGCGCCTTAACGTAACCTATATTGCGCCTTAACGTAACCTATATTGCGCCTTAACGTAACCTATATTGCGCCTTAACGTAACCTATATTGCGCCTTAACGTAACCTATATTGCGCCTTAACGTAACCTATATTGCGCCTTAACGTAACCTATATTGCGCCTTAACGTAACCTATATTGCGCCTTAACGTAACCTATATTGCGCCTTAACGTAACCTATATTGCGCCTTAACGTAACCTATATTGCGCCTTAACGTAACCTATATTGCGCCTTAACGTAACCTATATTGCGCCTTAACGTAACCTATATTGCGCCTTAATGTAACCTATATTGCGCCTTAACGTAACCTATATTGCGCCTTAACGTAACCTATATTGCGCCTTAACGTAACCCACATTGTGCTGTAACCCAACACACGTTGGGCCTTAACCCAACACACGTTGGGCCTTAACCCAACACACGTTGGGCCTTAACCCAACACACGTTGGGCCTTAACCCAACACACGTTGGGCCTTAACCCAACACACGTTGGGCCTTAACCCAACACACGTTGGGCCTTAACCCAACACACGTTGGGCCTTAACCCAACACACGTTGGGCCTTAACCTGCTCTGTAATTGTCATACGACGCGTTAAATTAGTGTAGTGTTGCCCAACTGCAACCCCCGCAATATAGTTTGCTACTCGCACTGCCCGGTCCCCAGTGTATCGCTTCATGTTAAACACCTTGCAGCTATACACTGTAATGTGGATGGCAGCAGGACGTACATGCTCAATGCCCTTTGCAGTTGTTCATTGGCATTTGCAGTTGTTCATTGGCATTCGCATGGCGAAGCACTTAGCCTACGCTGTGGTACGGCCTGTGTCAACTGTCCGCTGATGTTGTACGTCCAAATCACACACTGTACTGCACATTGGTCCTCATGTACTGAATGATACATCGTGGTACATGTGACCGTACAACGACTGCGCCAACAACGGCGAACCATGCGGTCCAAATGTTGTGCACTCAGCTACGTGTCGTCTCCCTATAAGAGCTGGATTGCAGTGTGGTATGCCCTGGATGGCGATCAGCATGAGCCGTCTGTTGATGTAGTGGCGCGTGTTGTCAGACGTAGTCGTCTCTTCTCACACACCGTGATAGCATGGTGCACTGCGTTCCACATCTGCGACATGCGACAGAGGCCGGTTGACAGTCGTTCGCGCAATGGACATCGCATACGTACGGGGGCCACCTTCCACGTGTTCGCGAAGCGTGCACATGTTGTTGCGTGTATGTGGGCAGACAGTGTGTCGTGACACCTGACACAGGCATGCAACAATCGTTGAATTTGCAAATGGCGATGGACGCCTACGTTTGCTGGTGACGTTACGCAAATGAACAACTGGTAAACCGTTGTGGTGCGGTTGTTCTCGCTAGAGGTGAATCAGTGATGGCGACGATCGGTTGAGCTACCAACCGGTTGTTCCAGCGATACCCACCATGCCCACGAACGTGAATGGCATCTGGGTGTGAAGCGATACGCGGCGGTGGCTGGGTGGGACCGTCCCCGGCCGGTGAGGGGGGGCCTCCCGGCGTGCTGGCCGCGCGGTGCGTGGGCGCACGCGCTACAGCCGGCTGGTGGGGGCGGCCAGTGGCAGGCGCGCCGGCCGACGGAGGCGGCAGGCGGCGCAGCTGCGCGCCGGCGCACCCTGCACGCGGCGCCGTGCGGCCAAAGTAGGTCCTCGCGGGCCCGGTGCGAAGCGCGGTGGACATCTGCAGTGTGCTGGTCCGATTGAGGACTGTGTGCGCTGAGGATGCGCCGCCGCCTGGCGCTCGGCGCCGCGACGCCGTCTGCTGCTCGGTCGCCTCTGCGGTTCTCGCAGGTGGTTTGTATCGCAGCTGTGCGGACGTGTTGGCGCGTGCGCTGTGCTGGGAGAGTTCGCTTCGGCACCCAAGTGGGGCTTTTGTCCTTCTGTGGCGCTGGCGTTGGAGCTGCCGGTCACCGTAGGTGGCGCGTGTTGTCTCCCGCCGGCAATGCCACGACAGCACGCTCCCGGGCCTCTGTCGGCAGCGGCAAGCTCAGTTGGGAGCACGGGTGGTCGCACCTAAAGCGTCTACTCGCCAAACTCCGGGCGATTGCGCCTCTCTCGAACCCGACCAAGTACTTAGGACGGCGCTGCGCGCCGCCGGGACCTGAGAGGGTTTCGAGGTGTATGGTGCAGGGGAGCTCAGCCTCCTCCTGTTTGCAGAATAATTGAGCGGACGCTTGCGTGTTCGCGCGGGCCCCCGGGACACACTCCCGGGCGGCCGGCTGCTCAGCTCTAGTTGACGCAGCTCCCTGGTTGATCCTGCCAGTAGTCATATGCTTGTCTCAAAGATTAAGCCATGCATGTCTCAGTACAAGCCGCATTAAGGTGAAACCGCGAATGGCTCATTAAATCAGTTATGGTTCCTTAGATCGTACCCACGTTACTTGGATAACTGTGGTAATTCTAGAGCTAATACATGCAAACAGAGTCCCGACCAGAGATGGAAGGGACGCTTTTATTAGATCAAAACCAATCGGTCGGCTCGTCCGGTCCGTTTGCCTTGGTGACTCTGAATAACTTTGGGCTGATCGCACGGTCCTCGTACCGGCGACGCATCTTTCAAATGTCTGCCTTATCAACTGTCGATGGTAGGTTCTGCGCCTACCATGGTTGTAACGGGTAACGGGGAATCAGGGTTCGATTCCGGAGAGGGAGCCTGAGA
>NW_026047398.1:315000-317500 GCF_023864345.2 Schistocerca serialis cubense
GCTCTGAATGTCAACGTGAAGAAATTCAAGCAAGCGCGGGTAAACGGCGGGAGTAACTATGACTCTCTTAAGGTGGCCAAGTGGCGGCGGTGTGGCTGCATCCGGACTTGGCTTTTCGAAGTGCGGTCTTGATGTAGTCGTGCTGCTGCTGCGAGGTGCCTTCCTTGGGTTATAGTTACAGGGAGAGTGATGCGCAATACATGGGCCTAGCCCTCTTAGCCTCTCCTCTCCTGCGGTCTTCTCCCCTTCTCGTGGGCCCGCTGATTTTTGCAGAGTGGAAGACCGCACCAGGGGCTTGGGGGGGTTACCAGCCCCCCCTCGCATTATCCCTTTATAGTTGGGGGCAGCCGACAAGAAACAAGAGATGGTGGCCCTTCCGCTGAAGGTGCCACCCCAGCTACCCCAGCACCTATCCGGCCAACCGGCCGTAACGAAAATGCGATAGTTTGTGTAGCTCCCTTTGCTTGCAGTGAGTGCCACCGCACTTTTACCACGAAGAACGGTCTCGGGGTCCATCGCCGCCGCCAACACCCTGCGGCCGCCAACGCTGAGATCGTGACGGAGAGGCATCGCGCGAGGTGGACGGAGGAAGAAGTCCTGTCGCTCGCCAAGGCAGAGGCCGAACTGTTCCTGGAGAGGGACGCCCGGTTCTTCTTTGTAAATCAAGAACTTACCAGGATGTTCCCCGACCGAACGCTTGAGGCAATCAAGTGCCGACGGCGGCAAGCTGCCCACAAGCAGCTTGTCCGCCAATTCATGGAGGCACTTGAGATCGGTCGGGGTGAAGAGCCGGCGTCCCGCCGTGGAGCAGCGAGCTCGCTGCCTGACGCGGGCGAGGCCGCTGCGCCGCCCGTCGACGCAGCCGAGGACTTCGCGGCCGACACCACCGGGCCGCCGCCGGAGGGGCCGACTGACGCCGCCATCTGGGAGCATCTGGCGGGGCTACCTGCTTCCGCCCAGCGTTTCTCTGCCCTGGATCGAGTCATTGGTCTGGGGCGGGGCACGCCGCCCGATGTCATCCTGGGCATGCTCCCGGATGCCCTTGCGTCGGTCGGGTCCAGGGGGGAGAGGTCGATCACCAGGACACAGCGGCCGCGCCAACCATCCAAGCGGCCGCCTGCCGCCCCGCCGCTGCAGAAGCGCAAGCGGCGCCGCTGGGAATACGCGCGGACACAGGACGCCTTCCGTAGGTCGCGTGCGCGTTGCGTGCGCGGCTTGCTGGACGGCACCCTGCTGCAGCCGCCACCCGACATCCCCGGTCTGCTGGACTTCTGGGCGGACCTCTTCACGAAGAAGCCGATCTCCACCGCCGGCTTCATCCGTGACCGCCTTCTCCCGCACTCGGAGCCTGTCGCTCCTGAGTGCCTATGGGGGCCGGTCACACGTGAGGAGGTCGCTGCTGCCTTGCCGCCCAGGGGATCGGCAGCCGGGCCGGACGGCCTGACTCCAGCGGAGCTGCGGCGCCTGCCGCATGAAGTCCTGGTGAAACTCTTGAACCTCTTCCTCCTGGCCCGCGCCCTCCCCGAGCGTCTGCTTCGCGCCCGGACGTCACTTCTCCCCAAAACGGCTGCACCAACATCCCCCGCTGACTTTCGCCCCATTACGGTCTGCTCGGTGTTGGCGCGGACCTTTCACAAGGTTCTCGCGTCACGCCTGATGCGTGCATGTGCTGTGGACGAACGTCAGCGGGGGGATGGGATGTTGGAAAACACCTTCATCTTGGACACTGCTCTCACCGACGCAGTCCGCTCCTGTCGCTCTGTTTTTGTGGCATCGATCGACGTCTCTAAAGCGTTCGATTCGGTGGACCATGCCGCCCTTCGCCCCGTGCTGAGGGCTCATGGCCTGCCGGATTGCTTTATTGAGTACGTCGAAAGGTGTTACGAGGGTAGCACGACGGTGATAGCGGGCGGCGCCGACGTGGGCGTGCCCCTGCAGCCGGCTAGGGGTGTGCGTCAGGGTGACCCCCTCTCCCCCCTCCTTTTCAATTTTGCGGTGGACTATGTTTTGAGTCAACTTCCCTCCCACATCGGAGCTCAGATCCTTGGTCGCAGAGTTAACGCTGCGGCCTTCGCAGATGACGTCCTGCTTTTCGCATCGACCGCGAGGGGATTGCAGTCCCTCATCGACGCAGCCGTCGCAGCCCTCGCCCATCTGGGGCTGCAGATCAACGCCCGGAAGTGTTTCACCCTCGCCTTAGTCGCGTCTGGGCGCGACAAGAAGGTGAAGGTCGACGCCGACGTTACCTTCAAAGCGGGCAACGCCACCGTGCCCGCCCTACGTGTGGGTGAAACCTTCCGGTACCTGGGACTGCAATTCTCCACCGCTGGTCGCTGCGTTTTCAACCCACGACGCCACCTGGTGGAGCAGCTGGACGTCATCTCCCGAGCTCCGCTCAAGCCGCAACAGCGCCTCCACGCCCTCACCACCGTACTTCTGCCTGGCCTGTACCATGGGCTGGCCCTCAGCCGCACCCGAGTGGGTGCGTTGAAAGCGGCAG
>NW_026047398.1:322500-330000 GCF_023864345.2 Schistocerca serialis cubense
AACCTAACCTACGTCGTACCTTAACCTAACCTACGTCGTACCTTAACCTAACCTACGTCGTACCTTAACCTAACCTACGTCGTACCTTAACCTAACCTACGTCGTACCTTAACCTAACCTACGTCGTACCTTAACCTAACCTACGTCGTACCTTAACCTAACCTACGTCGTACCTTAACCTAACCTACGTCGTACCTTAACCTAACCTACGTCGTACCTTAACCTAACCTACGTCGTACCTTAACCTAACCTACGTCGTACCTTAACCTAACCTACGTCGTACCTTAACCTAACCTACGTCGTACCTTAACCTAACCTACGTCGTACCTTAACCTAACCTACGTCGTACCTTAACCTAACCTACGTCGTACCTTAACCTAACCTACGTCGTACCTTAACCTAACCTACGTCGTACCTTAACCTAACCTACGTCGTACCTTAACCTAACCTGTATTGCGCCTTAACCTAACCTGTATTGCGCCTTAACCTAACCTGTATTGCGCCTTAACCTAACCTGTATTGCGCCTTAACCTAACCTGTATTGCGCCTTAACCTAACCTGTATTGCGCCTTAACCTAACCTGTATTGCGCCTTAACCTAACCTGTATTGCGCCTTAACCTAACCTGTATTGCGCCTTAACCTAACCTGTATTGCGCCTTAACCTAACCTGTATTGCGCCTTAACCTAACCTGTATTGCGCCTTAACCTAACCTGTATTGCGCCTTAACCTAACCTGTATTGCGCCTTAACCTAACCTGTATTGCGCCTTAACGTAACCTGTATTGCGCCTTAACGTAACCTGTATTGCGCCTTAACGTAACCTATATTGCGCCTTAACCTAACCTATATTGCGCCTTAACGTAACCTATATTGCGCCTTAACGTAACCTATATTGCGCCTTAACGTAACCTATATTGCGCCTTAACGTAACCTATATTGCGCCTTAACGTAACCTATATTGCGCCTTAACGTAACCTATATTGCGCCTTAACGTAACCTATATTGCGCCTTAACGTAACCTATATTGCGCCTTAACGTAACCTATATTGCGCCTTAACGTAACCTATATTGCGCCTTAACGTAACCTATATTGCGCCTTAACGTATCCTATATTGCGCCTTAACGTAACCTATATTGCGCCTTAACGTAACCTATATTGCGCCTTAACGTAACCTATATTGCGCCTTAACGTAACCTATATTGCGCCTTAACGTAACCTATATTGCGCCTTAACGTAACCTATATTGCGCCTTAACGTAACCTATATTGCGCCTTAACGTAACCTATATTGCGCCTTAACGTAACCTATATTGCGCCTTAACGTAACCTATATTGCGCCTTAACGTAACCTATATTGCGCCTTAATGTAACCTATATTGCGCCTTAACGTAACCTATATTGCGCCTTAACGTAACCTATATTGCGCCTTAACGTAACCCACATTGTGCTGTAACCCAACACACGTTGGGCCTTAACCCAACACACGTTGGGCCTTAACCCAACACACGTTGGGCCTTAACCCAACACACGTTGGGCCTTAACCCAACACACGTTGGGCCTTAACCCAACACACGTTGGGCCTTAACCCAACACACGTTGGGCCTTAACCCAACACACGTTGGGCCTTAACCCAACACACGTTGGGCCTTAACCCAACACACGTTGGGCCTTAACCCAACACACGTTGGGCCTTAACCCAACACACGTTGGGCCTTAACCTGCTCTGTAATTGTCATACGACGCGTTAAATTAGTGTAGTGTTGCCCAACTGCAACCCCCGCAATATAGTTTGCTACCCGCACTGCCCGGTCCCCAGTGTATCGCTTCATGTTAAACACCTTGCAGCTATACACTGTAATGTGGATGGCAGCAGGACGTACATGCTCAATGCCCTTTGCAGTTGTTCATTGGCATTTGCAGTTGTTCATTGGCATTCGCATGGCGAAGCACTTAGCCTACGCTGTGGTACGGCCTGTGTCAACTGTCCGCTGATGTTGTACGTCCAAATCACACACTGTACTGCACATTGGTCCTCATGTACTGAATGATACATCGTGGTACATGTGACCGTACAACGACTGCGCCAACAACGGCGAACCATGCGGTCCAAATGTTGTGCACTCAGCTACGTGTCGTCTCCCTATAAGAGCTGGATTGCAGTGTGGTATGCCCTGGATGGCGATCAGCATGAGCCGTCTGTTGATGTAGTGGCGCGTGTTGTCAGACGTAGTCGTCTCTTCTCACACACCGTGATAGCATGGTGCACTGCGTTCCACATCTGCGACATGCGACAGAGGCCGGTTGACAGTCGTTCGCGCAATGGACATCGCATACGTACGGGGGCCACCTTCCACGTGTTCGCGAAGCGTGCACATGTTGTTGCGTGTATGTGGGCAGACAGTGTGTCGTGACACCTGACACAGGCATGCAACAATCGTTGAATTTGCAAATGGCGATGGACGCCTACGTTTGCTGGTGACGTTACGCAAATGAACAACTGGTAAACCGTTGTGGTGCGGTTGTTCTCGCTAGAGGTGAATCAGTGATGGCGACGATCGGTTGAGCTACCAACCGGTTGTTCCAGCGATACCCACCATGCCCACGAACGTGAATGGCATCTGGGTGTGAAGCGATACGCGGCGGTGGCTGGGTGGGACCGTCCCCGGCCGGTGAGGGGGGGCCTCCCGGCGTGCTGGCCGCGCGGTGCGTGGGCGCACGCGCTACAGCCGGCTGGTGGGGGCGGCCAGTGGCAGGCGCGCCGGCCGACGGAGGCGGCAGGCGGCGCAGCTGCGCGCCGGCGCACCCTGCACGCGGCGCCGTGCGGCCAAAGTAGGTCCTCGCGGGCCCGGTGCGAAGCGCGGTGGACATCTGCAGTGTGCTGGTCCGATTGAGGACTGTGTGCGCTGAGGATGCGCCGCCGCCTGGCGCTCGGCGCCGCGACGCCGTCTGCTGCTCGGTCGCCTCTGCGGTTCTCGCAGGTGGTTTGTATCGCAGCTGTGCGGACGTGTTGGCGCGTGCGCTGTGCTGGGAGAGTTCGCTTCGGCACCCAAGTGGGGCTTTTGTCCTTCTGTGGCGCTGGCGTTGGAGCTGCCGGTCACCGTAGGTGGCGCGTGTTGTCTCCCGCCGGCAATGCCACGACAGCACGCTCCCGGGCCTCTGTCGGCAGCGGCAAGCTCAGTTGGGAGCACGGGTGGTCGCACCTAAAGCGTCTACTCGCCAAACTCCGGGCGATTGCGCCTCTCTCGAACCCGACCAAGTACTTAGGACGGCGCTGCGCGCCGCCGGGACCTGAGAGGGTTTCGAGGTGTATGGTGCAGGGGAGCTCAGCCTCCTCCTGTTTGCAGAATAATTGAGCGGACGCTTGCGTGTTCGCGCGGGCCCCCGGGACACACTCCCGGGCGGCCGGCTGCTCAGCTCTAGTTGACGCAGCTCCCTGGTTGATCCTGCCAGTAGTCATATGCTTGTCTCAAAGATTAAGCCATGCATGTCTCAGTACAAGCCGCATTAAGGTGAAACCGCGAATGGCTCATTAAATCAGTTATGGTTCCTTAGATCGTACCCACGTTACTTGGATAACTGTGGTAATTCTAGAGCTAATACATGCAAACAGAGTCCCGACCAGAGATGGAAGGGACGCTTTTATTAGATCAAAACCAATCGGTCGGCTCGTCCGGTCCGTTTGCCTTGGTGACTCTGAATAACTTTGGGCTGATCGCACGGTCCTCGTACCGGCGACGCATCTTTCAAATGTCTGCCTTATCAACTGTCGATGGTAGGTTCTGCGCCTACCATGGTTGTAACGGGTAACGGGGAATCAGGGTTCGATTCCGGAGAGGGAGCCTGAGAAACGGCTACCACATCCAAGGAAGGCAGCAGGCGCGCAAATTACCCACTCCCGGCACGGGGAGGTAGTGACGAAAAATAACGATACGGGACTCATCCGAGGCCCCGTAATCGGAATGAGTACACTTTAAATCCTTTAACGAGTATCTATTGGAGGGCAAGTCTGGTGCCAGCAGCCGCGGTAATTCCAGCTCCAATAGCGTATATTAAAGTTGTTGCGGTTAAAAAGCTCGTAGTTGGATTTGTGTCCCACGCTGTTGGTTCACCGCCCGTCGGTGTTTAACTGGCATGTATCGTGGGACGTCCTGCCGGTGGGGCGAGCTGAAGGCGTGCGACGCGCCTCGTGCGTGCTCGTGCGTCCCGAGGCGGACCCCGTTGCAATCCTACCAGGGTGCTCTTGAGTGAGTGTCTCGGTGGGCCGGCACGTTTACTTTGAACAAATTAGAGTGCTTAAAGCAGGCAAGCCCGCCTGAATACTGTGTGCATGGAATAATGGAATAGGACCTCGGTTCTATTTTGTTGGTTTTCGGAACCCGAGGTAATGATTAATAGGGACAGGCGGGGGCATTCGTATTGCGACGTTAGAGGTGAAATTCTTGGATCGTCGCAAGACGAACAGAAGCGAAAGCATTTGCCAAGTATGTTTTCATTAATCAAGAACGAAAGTTAGAGGTTCGAAGGCGATCAGATACCGCCCTAGTTCTAACCATAAACGATGCCAGCCAGCGATCCGCCGCAGTTCCTCCGATGACTCGGCGGGCAGCCTCCGGGAAACCAAAGCTTTTGGGTTCCGGGGGAAGTATGGTTGCAAAGCTGAAACTTAAAGGAATTGACGGAAGGGCACCACCAGGAGTGGAGCCTGCGGCTTAATTTGACTCAACACGGGAAACCTCACCAGGCCCGGACACCGGAAGGATTGACAGATTGATAGCTCTTTCTTGATTCGGTGGGTGGTGGTGCATGGCCGTTCTTAGTTGGTGGAGCGATTTGTCTGGTTAATTCCGATAACGAACGAGACTCTAGCCTGCTAACTAGTCGCGTGACATCCTTCGTGCTGTCAGCGATTACTTTTCTTCTTAGAGGGACAGGCGGCTTCTAGCCGCACGAGATTGAGCAATAACAGGTCTGTGATGCCCTTAGATGTTCTGGGCCGCACGCGCGCTACACTGAAGGAATCAGCGTGTCTTCCTAGGCCGAAAGGTCGGGGTAACCCGCTGAACCTCCTTCGTGCTAGGGATTGGGGCTTGCAATTGTTCCCCATGAACGAGGAATTCCCAGTAAGCGCGAGTCATAAGCTCGCGTTGATTACGTCCCTGCCCTTTGTACACACCGCCCGTCGCTACTACCGATTGAATGATTTAGTGAGGTCTTCGGACTGGTACGCGGCATTGACTCTGTCGTTGCCGATGCTACCGGAAAGATGACCAAACTTGATCATTTAGAGGAAGTAAAAGTCGTAACAAGGTTTCCGTAGGTGAACCTGCGGAAGGATCATTACCGACTAGACTGCATGTCTTTCGATGTGCGTGTCGTGTCGCGCAACACGCTACCTGTACGGCTCGCAGTAGCCGTGCGCCGCGTGCGGAACCACGCGTGCTTCTCAAAACTAACGCCAATGTTGTGTGGTACGAGCGCTGAAGCGCTGGAGCGGCTGGCCTGCGGCACCTGGCGCCTGGCGCCGGTTTTGAATGACTTTCGCCCGACTGCCTGTCCGCTCCGGTGTGGAGCCGTACGACGCCCATCGGCCGTGAGGCCGTTGGACACAGAACGCTTGAACAGGGGCCGCCACACGCCTACGTCCCGCCTATGCAACTGTCTTGAAAGAGACGGTGGAAACTAAGAAAAGATCACCCAGGACGGTGGATCACTCGGCTCGTGGGTCGATGAAGAACGCAGCAAATTGCGCGTCGACATGTGAACTGCAGGACACATGAACATCGACGTTTCGAACGCACATTGCGGTCCATGGATTCCGTTCCCGGGCCACGTCTGGCTGAGGGTCGGCTACGTATACTGAAGCGCGCGGCGTTTGCCCCGCTTCGCAGACCTGGGAGCGTCGCGGCCGCCTGTGGGGCCGGCCGCGCCTCCTTAAACGTGCGATGCGCGCCCGTCGCCTGGCGGTTCGCATACCGGTACTTACTCGGTAGCGTGCACAGCCGGCTGGCGGTGTGGCGTGCGACACCTCGTACAACGACCTCAGAGCAGGCGAGACTACCCGCTGAATTTAAGCATATTACTAAGCGGAGGAAAAGAAACTAACAAGGATTCCCCCAGTAGCGGCGAGCGAACAGGGAAGAGTCCAGCACCGAACCCCGCAGGCTGCCGCCTGTCGTGGCATGTGGTGTTTGGGAGGGTCCACTACCCCGACGCCTCGCGCCGAGCCCAAGTCCAACTTGAATGAGGCCACGGCCCGTAGAGGGTGCCAGGCCCGTAGCGGCCGGTGCGAGCGTCGGCGGGACCTCTCCTTCGAGTCGGGTTGCTTGAGAGTGCAGCTCCAAGTGGGTGGTAAACTCCATCTGAGACTAAATATGACCACGAGACCGATAGCGAACAAGTACCGTGAGGGAAAGTTGAAAAGAACTTTGAAGAGAGAGTTCAAAAGTACGTGAAACCGTTCTGGGGTAAACGTGAGAAGTCCGAAAGGTCGAACGGGTGAGATTCACGCCCATCCGGCCACTGGCCTCCGCCCTCGGCAGATGGGGCCGGCCGCCCGCGCGGAGCAATCCGCGGCGGGGTCGTGTCCGGTTGCCTTTCCACTCGCCGCGGGGTGGGGCCGTTCCGGTGTGCGGTGGGCCGCACTTCTCCCCTAGTAGGACGTCGCGACCCGCTGGGTGCCGGCCTACGGCCCGGGTGCGCAGCCTGTCCTTCCGCGGGCCTCGGTTCGCGTCTGTTGGGCAGAGCCCCGGTGTCCTGGCTGGCTGCCCGGCGGTATATCTGGAGGAGTCGATTCGCCCCTTTGGGCGCTCGGGCTCCCGGCAAGCGCGCGCGGTTCTTCCCGGATGACGGACCTACCTGGCCCGGCCCCGGACCCGCGCCGCTGTTGGCTCGGGATGCTCTCGGGCGGAATAATCGCTCCCGTCAGCGGCGCTTCAGCTTTGGACAATTTCACGACCCGTCTTGAAACACGGACCAAGGAGTCTAACATGTGCGCGAGTCATTGGGCTGTACGAAACCTAAAGGCGTAATGAAAGTGAAGGTCTCGCCTTGCGCGGGCCGAGGGAGGATGGGGCTTCCCCGCCCTTCACGGGGCGGCGGCCTCCGCACTCCCGGGGCGTCTCGTCCTCATTGCGAGGTGAGGCGCACCTAGAGCGTACACGTTGGGACCCGAAAGATGGTGAACTATGCCTGGCCAGGACGAAGTCAGGGGAAACCCTGATGGAGGTCCGTAGCGATTCTGACGTGCAAATCGATCGTCGGAGCTGGGTATAGGGGCGAAAGACTAATCGAACCATCTAGTAGCTGGTTCCCTCCGAAGTTTCCCTCAGGATAGCTGGTGCTCGTACGAGTCTCATCCGGTAAAGCGAATGATTAGAGGCCTTGGGGCCGAAACGACCTCAACCTATTCTCAAACTTTAAATGGGTGAGATCTCCGGCTTGCTTGATATGCTGAAGCCGCGAGCAAACGACTCGGATCGGAGTGCCAAGTGGGCCACTTT
>NW_026047398.1:335000-342500 GCF_023864345.2 Schistocerca serialis cubense
CGTACCGTAACCTAACCTACGTCGTACCGTAACCTAACCTACGTCGTACCGTAACCTAACCTACGTCGTACCGTAACCTAACCTACGTCGTACCTTAACCTAACCTACGTCGTACCTTAACCTAACCTACGTCGTACCTTAACCTAACCTACGTCGTACCTTAACCTAACCTACGTCGTACCTTAACCTAACCTACGTCGTACCTTAACCTAACCTACGTCGTACCTTAACCTAACCTACGTCGTACCTTAACCTAACCTACGTCGTACCTTAACCTAACCTACGTCGTACCTTAACCTAACCTACGTCGTACCTTAACCTAACCTACGTCGTACCTTAACCTAACCTACGTCGTACCTTAACCTAACCTACGTCGTACCTTAACCTAACCTACGTCGTACCTTAACCTAACCTACGTCGTACCTTAACCTAACCTACGTCGTACCTTAACCTAACCTACGTCGTACCTTAACCTAACCTACGTCGTACCTTAACCTAACCTACGTCGTACCTTAACCTAACCTACGTCGTACCTTAACCTAACCTACGTCGTACCTTAACCTAACCTACGTCGTACCTTAACCTAACCTACGTCGTACCTTAACCTAACCTGTATTGCGCCTTAACCTAACCTGTATTGCGCCTTAACCTAACCTGTATTGCGCCTTAACCTAACCTGTATTGCGCCTTAACCTAACCTGTATTGCGCCTTAACCTAACCTGTATTGCGCCTTAACCTAACCTGTATTGCGCCTTAACCTAACCTGTATTGCGCCTTAACCTAACCTGTATTGCGCCTTAACCTAACCTGTATTGCGCCTTAACCTAACCTGTATTGCGCCTTAACCTAACCTGTATTGCGCCTTAACCTAACCTGTATTGCGCCTTAACCTAACCTGTATTGCGCCTTAACGTAACCTGTATTGCGCCTTAACGTAACCTGTATTGCGCCTTAACGTAACCTGTATTGCGCCTTAACGTAACCTGTATTGCGCCTTAACGTAACCTGTATTGCGCCTTAACGTAACCTGTATTGCGCCTTAACGTAACCTGTATTGCGCCTTAACGTAACCTGTATTGCGCCTTAACGTAACCTATATTGCGCCTTAACGTAACCTATATTGCGCCTTAACGTAACCTATATTGCGCCTTAACGTAACCTATATTGCGCCTTAACGTAACCTATATTGCGCCTTAACGTAACCTATATTGCGCCTTAACGTAACCTATATTGCGCCTTAACGTAACCTATATTGCGCCTTAACGTAACCTATATTGCGCCTTAACGTAACCTATATTGCGCCTTAACGTAACCTATATTGCGCCTTAACGTAACCTATATTGCGCCTTAACGTAACCTATATTGCGCCTTAACGTAACCTATATTGCGCCTTAACGTAACCTATATTGCGCCTTAATGTAACCTATATTGCGCCTTAACGTAACCTATATTGCGCCTTAACGTAACCTATATTGCGCCTTAACGTAACCCACATTGTGCTGTAACCCAACACACGTTGGGCCTTAACCCAACACACGTTGGGCCTTAACCCAACACACGTTGGGCCTTAACCCAACACACGTTGGGCCTTAACCCAACACACGTTGGGCCTTAACCCAACACACGTTGGGCCTTAACCCAACACACGTTGGGCCTTAACCCAACACACGTTGGGCCTTAACCCAACACACGTTGGGCCTTAACCCAACACACGTTGGGCCTTAACCCAACACACGTTGGGCCTTAACCTGCTCTGTAATTGTCATACGACGCGTTAAATTAGTGTAGTGTTGCCCAACTGCAACCCCCGCAATATAGTTTGCTACTCGCACTGCCCGGTCCCCAGTGTATCGCTTCATGTTAAACACCTTGCAGCTATACACTGTAATGTGGATGGCAGCAGGACGTACATGCTCAATGCCCTTTGCAGTTGTTCATTGGCATTTGCAGTTGTTCATTGGCATTCGCATGGCGAAGCACTTAGCCTACGCTGTGGTACGGCCTGTGTCAACTGTCCGCTGATGTTGTACGTCCAAATCACACACTGTACTGCACATTGGTCCTCATGTACTGAATGATACATCGTGGTACATGTGACCGTACAACGACTGCGCCAACAACGGCGAACCATGCGGTCCAAATGTTGTGCACTCAGCTACGTGTCGTCTCCCTATAAGAGCTGGATTGCAGTGTGGTATGCCCTGGATGGCGATCAGCATGAGCCGTCTGTTGATGTAGTGGCGCGTGTTGTCAGACGTAGTCGTCTCTTCTCACACACCGTGATAGCATGGTGCACTGCGTTCCACATCTGCGACATGCGACAGAGGCCGGTTGACAGTCGTTCGCGCAATGGACATCGCATACGTACGGGGGCCACCTTCCACGTGTTCGCGAAGCGTGCACATGTTGTTGCGTGTATGTGGGCAGACAGTGTGTCGTGACACCTGACACAGGCATGCAACAATCGTTGAATTTGCAAATGGCGATGGACGCCTACGTTTGCTGGTGACGTTACGCAAATGAACAACTGGTAAACCGTTGTGGTGCGGTTGTTCTCGCTAGAGGTGAATCAGTGATGGCGACGATCGGTTGAGCTACCAACCGGTTGTTCCAGCGATACCCACCATGCCCACGAACGTGTGGGTGTGAAGCGATACGCGGTGGTGGCTGGGTGGGACCGTCCCCGGCCGGTGAGGGGGGGCCTCCCGGCGTGCTGGCCGCGCGGTGCGTGGGCGCACGCGCTACAGCCGGCTGGTGGGGGCGGCCAGTGGCAGGCGCGCCGGCCGACGGAGGCGGCAGGCGGCGCAGCTGCGCGCCGGCGCACCCTGCACGCGGCGCCGTGCGGCCAAAGTAGGTCCTCGCGGGCCCGGTGCGAAGCGCGGTGGACATCTGCAGTGTGCTGGTCCGATTGAGGACTGTGTGCGCTGAGGATGCGCCGCCGCCTGGCGCTCGGCGCCGCGACGCCGTCTGCTGCTCGGTCGCCTCTGCGGTTCTCGCAGGTGGTTTGTATCGCAGCTGTGCGGACGTGTTGGCGCGTGCGCTGTGCTGGGAGAGTTCGCTTCGGCACCCAAGTGGGGCTTTTGTCCTTCTGTGGCGCTGGCGTTGGAGCTGCCGGTCACCGTAGGTGGCGCGTGTTGTCTCCCGCCGGCAATGCCACGACAGCACGCTCCCGGGCCTCTGTCGGCAGCGGCAAGCTCAGTTGGGAGCACGGGTGGTCGCACCTAAAGCGTCTACTCGCCAAACTCCGGGCGATTGCGCCTCTCTCGAACCCGACCAAGTACTTAGGACGGCGCTGCGCGCCGCCGGGACCTGAGAGGGTTTCGAGGTGTATGGTGCAGGGGAGCTCAGCCTCCTCCTGTTTGCAGAATAATTGAGCGGACGCTTGCGTGTTCGCGCGGGCCCCCGGGACACACTCCCGGGCGGCCGGCTGCTCAGCTCTAGTTGACGCAGCTCCCTGGTTGATCCTGCCAGTAGTCATATGCTTGTCTCAAAGATTAAGCCATGCATGTCTCAGTACAAGCCGCATTAAGGTGAAACCGCGAATGGCTCATTAAATCAGTTATGGTTCCTTAGATCGTACCCACGTTACTTGGATAACTGTGGTAATTCTAGAGCTAATACATGCAAACAGAGTCCCGACCAGAGATGGAAGGGACGCTTTTATTAGATCAAAACCAATCGGTCGGCTCGTCCGGTCCGTTTGCCTTGGTGACTCTGAATAACTTTGGGCTGATCGCACGGTCCTCGTACCGGCGACGCATCTTTCAAATGTCTGCCTTATCAACTGTCGATGGTAGGTTCTGCGCCTACCATGGTTGTAACGGGTAACGGGGAATCAGGGTTCGATTCCGGAGAGGGAGCCTGAGAAACGGCTACCACATCCAAGGAAGGCAGCAGGCGCGCAAATTACCCACTCCCGGCACGGGGAGGTAGTGACGAAAAATAACGATACGGGACTCATCCGAGGCCCCGTAATCGGAATGAGTACACTTTAAATCCTTTAACGAGTATCTATTGGAGGGCAAGTCTGGTGCCAGCAGCCGCGGTAATTCCAGCTCCAATAGCGTATATTAAAGTTGTTGCGGTTAAAAAGCTCGTAGTTGGATTTGTGTCCCACGCTGTTGGTTCACCGCCCGTCGGTGTTTAACTGGCATGTATCGTGGGACGTCCTGCCGGTGGGGCGAGCTGAAGGCGTGCGACGCGCCTCGTGCGTGCTCGTGCGTCCCGAGGCGGACCCCGTTGCAATCCTACCAGGGTGCTCTTGAGTGAGTGTCTCGGTGGGCCGGCACGTTTACTTTGAACAAATTAGAGTGCTTAAAGCAGGCAAGCCCGCCTGAATACTGTGTGCATGGAATAATGGAATAGGACCTCGGTTCTATTTTGTTGGTTTTCGGAACCCGAGGTAATGATTAATAGGGACAGGCGGGGGCATTCGTATTGCGACGTTAGAGGTGAAATTCTTGGATCGTCGCAAGACGAACAGAAGCGAAAGCATTTGCCAAGTATGTTTTCATTAATCAAGAACGAAAGTTAGAGGTTCGAAGGCGATCAGATACCGCCCTAGTTCTAACCATAAACGATGCCAGCCAGCGATCCGCCGCAGTTCCTCCGATGACTCGGCGGGCAGCCTCCGGGAAACCAAAGCTTTTGGGTTCCGGGGGAAGTATGGTTGCAAAGCTGAAACTTAAAGGAATTGACGGAAGGGCACCACCAGGAGTGGAGCCTGCGGCTTAATTTGACTCAACACGGGAAACCTCACCAGGCCCGGACACCGGAAGGATTGACAGATTGATAGCTCTTTCTTGATTCGGTGGGTGGTGGTGCATGGCCGTTCTTAGTTGGTGGAGCGATTTGTCTGGTTAATTCCGATAACGAACGAGACTCTAGCCTGCTAACTAGTCGCGTGACATCCTTCGTGCTGTCAGCGATTACTTTTCTTCTTAGAGGGACAGGCGGCTTCTAGCCGCACGAGATTGAGCAATAACAGGTCTGTGATGCCCTTAGATGTTCTGGGCCGCACGCGCGCTACACTGAAGGAATCAGCGTGTCTTCCTAGGCCGAAAGGTCGGGGTAACCCGCTGAACCTCCTTCGTGCTAGGGATTGGGGCTTGCAATTGTTCCCCATGAACGAGGAATTCCCAGTAAGCGCGAGTCATAAGCTCGCGTTGATTACGTCCCTGCCCTTTGTACACACCGCCCGTCGCTACTACCGATTGAATGATTTAGTGAGGTCTTCGGACTGGTACGCGGCATTGACTCTGTCGTTGCCGATGCTACCGGAAAGATGACCAAACTTGATCATTTAGAGGAAGTAAAAGTCGTAACAAGGTTTCCGTAGGTGAACCTGCGGAAGGATCATTACCGACTAGACTGCATGTCTTTCGATGTGCGTGTCGTGTCGCGCAACACGCTACCTGTACGGCTCGCAGTAGCCGTGCGCCGCGTGCGGAACCACGCGTGCTTCTCAAAACTAACGCCAATGTTGTGTGGTACGAGCGCTGAAGCGCTGGAGCGGCTGGCCTGCGGCACCTGGCGCCTGGCGCCGGTTTTGAATGACTTTCGCCCGACTGCCTGTCCGCTCCGGTGTGGAGCCGTACGACGCCCATCGGCCGTGAGGCCGTTGGACACAGAACGCTTGAACAGGGGCCGCCACACGCCTACGTCCCGCCTATGCAACTGTCTTGAAAGAGACGGTGGAAACTAAGAAAAGATCACCCAGGACGGTGGATCACTCGGCTCGTGGGTCGATGAAGAACGCAGCAAATTGCGCGTCGACATGTGAACTGCAGGACACATGAACATCGACGTTTCGAACGCACATTGCGGTCCATGGATTCCGTTCCCGGGCCACGTCTGGCTGAGGGTCGGCTACGTATACTGAAGCGCGCGGCGTTTGCCCCGCTTCGCAGACCTGGGAGCGTCGCGGCCGCCTGTGGGGCCGGCCGCGCCTCCTTAAACGTGCGATGCGCGCCCGTCGCCTGGCGGTTCGCATACCGGTACTTACTCGGTAGCGTGCACAGCCGGCTGGCGGTGTGGCGTGCGACACCTCGTACAACGACCTCAGAGCAGGCGAGACTACCCGCTGAATTTAAGCATATTACTAAGCGGAGGAAAAGAAACTAACAAGGATTCCCCCAGTAGCGGCGAGCGAACAGGGAAGAGTCCAGCACCGAACCCCGCAGGCTGCCGCCTGTCGTGGCATGTGGTGTTTGGGAGGGTCCACTACCCCGACGCCTCGCGCCGAGCCCAAGTCCAACTTGAATGAGGCCACGGCCCGTAGAGGGTGCCAGGCCCGTAGCGGCCGGTGCGAGCGTCGGCGGGACCTCTCCTTCGAGTCGGGTTGCTTGAGAGTGCAGCTCCAAGTGGGTGGTAAACTCCATCTGAGACTAAATATGACCACGAGACCGATAGCGAACAAGTACCGTGAGGGAAAGTTGAAAAGAACTTTGAAGAGAGAGTTCAAAAGTACGTGAAACCGTTCTGGGGTAAACGTGAGAAGTCCGAAAGGTCGAACGGGTGAGATTCACGCCCATCCGGCCACTGGCCTCCGCCCTCGGCAGATGGGGCCGGCCGCCCGCGCGGAGCAATCCGCGGCGGGGTCGTGTCCGGTTGCCTTTCCACTCGCCGCGGGGTGGGGCCGTTCCGGTGTGCGGTGGGCCGCACTTCTCCCCTAGTAGGACGTCGCGACCCGCTGGGTGCCGGCCTACGGCCCGGGTGCGCAGCCTGTCCTTCCGCGGGCCTCGGTTCGCGTCTGTTGGGCAGAGCCCCGGTGTCCTGGCTGGCTGCCCGGCGGTATATCTGGAGGAGTCGATTCGCCCCTTTGGGCGCTCGGGCTCCCGGCAAGCGCGCGCGGTTCTTCCCGGATGACGGACCTACCTGGCCCGGCCCCGGACCCGCGCCGCTGTTGGCTCGGGATGCTCTCGGGCGGAATAATCGCTCCCGTCAGCGGCGCTTCAGCTTTGGACAATTTCACGACCCGTCTTGAAACACGGACCAAGGAGTCTAACATGTGCGCGAGTCATTGGGCTGTACGAAACCTAAAGGCGTAATGAAAGTGAAGGTCTCGCCTTGCGCGGGCCGAGGGAGGATGGGGCTTCCCCGCCCTTCACGGGGCGGCGGCCTCCGCACTCCCGGGGCGTCTCGTCCTCATTGCGAGGTGAGGCGCACCTAGAGCGTACACGTTGGGACCCGAAAGATGGTGAACTATGCCTGGCCAGGACGAAGTCAGGGGAAACCCTGATGGAGGTCCGTAGCGATTCTGACGTGCAAATCGATCGTCGGAGCTGGGTATAGGGGCGAAAGACTAATCGAACCATCTAGTAGCTGGTTCCCTCCGAAGTTTCCCTCAGGATAGCTGGTGCTCGTACGAGTCTCATCCGGTAAAGCGAATGATTAGAGGCCTTGGGGCCGAAACGACCTCAACCTATTCTCAAACTTTAAATGGGTGAGATCTCCGGCTTGCTTGATATGCTGAAGCCGCGAGCAAACGACTCGGATCG
>NW_026047398.1:347500-352500 GCF_023864345.2 Schistocerca serialis cubense
CTAACCTACGTCGTACCGTAACCTAACCTACGTCGTACCGTAACCTAACCTACGTCGTACCGTAACCTAACCTACGTCGTACCGTAACCTAACCTACGTCGTACCTTAACCTAACCTACGTCGTACCTTAACCTAACCTACGTCGTACCTTAACCTAACCTACGTCGTACCTTAACCTAACCTACGTCGTACCTTAACCTAACCTACGTCGTACCTTAACCTAACCTACGTCGTACCTTAACCTAACCTACGTCGTACCTTAACCTAACCTACGTCGTACCTTAACCTAACCTACGTCGTACCTTAACCTAACCTACGTCGTACCTTAACCTAACCTACGTCGTACCTTAACCTAACCTACGTCGTACCTTAACCTAACCTACGTCGTACCTTAACCTAACCTACGTCGTACCTTAACCTAACCTACGTCGTACCTTAACCTAACCTACGTCGTACCTTAACCTAACCTACGTCGTACCTTAACCTAACCTACGTCGTACCTTAACCTAACCTACGTCGTACCTTAACCTAACCTACGTCGTACCTTAACCTAACCTACGTCGTACCTTAACCTAACCTACGTCGTACCTTAACCTAACCTACGTCGTACCTTAACCTAACCTACGTCGTACCTTAACCTAACCTACGTCGTACCTTAACCTAACCTACGTCGTACCTTAACCTAACCTGTATTGCGCCTTAACCTAACCTGTATTGCGCCTTAACCTAACCTGTATTGCGCCTTAACCTAACCTGTATTGCGCCTTAACCTAACCTGTATTGCGCCTTAACCTAACCTGTATTGCGCCTTAACCTAACCTGTATTGCGCCTTAACCTAACCTGTATTGCGCCTTAACCTAACCTGTATTGCGCCTTAACCTAACCTGTATTGCGCCTTAACCTAACCTGTATTGCGCCTTAACCTAACCTGTATTGCGCCTTAACCTAACCTGTATTGCGCCTTAACCTAACCTGTATTGCGCCTTAACGTAACCTGTATTGCGCCTTAACGTAACCTATATTGCGCCTTAACGTAACCTATATTGCGCCTTAACCTAACCTATATTGCGCCTTAACGTAACCTATATTGCGCCTTAACGTAACCTATATTGCGCCTTAACGTAACCTATATTGCGCCTTAACGTAACCTATATTGCGCCTTAACGTAACCTATATTGCGCCTTAACGTAACCTATATTGCGCCTTAACGTAACCTATATTGCGCCTTAACGTAACCTATATTGCGCCTTAACGTAACCTATATTGCGCCTTAACGTAACCTATATTGCGCCTTAACGTAACCTATATTGCGCCTTTACGTAACCTATATTGCGCCTTAACGTAACCTATATTGCGCCTTAACGTAACCTATATTGCGCCTTAACGTAACCTATATTGCGCCTTAACGTAACCTATATTGCGCCTTAACTTAACCTATATTGCGCCTTAACGTAACCTATATTGCGCCTTAACGTAACCTATATTGCGCCTTAACGTAACCTATATTGCGCCTTAACGTAACCTATATTGCGCCTTAACGTAACCTATATTGCGCCTTAACGTAACCTATATTGCGCCTTAACGTAACCCACATTGTGCTGTAACCCAACACACGTTGGGCCTTAACCCAACACACGTTGGGCCTTAACCCAACACACGTTGGGCCTTAACCCAACACACGTTGGGCCTTAACCCAACACACGTTGGGCCTTAACCCAACACACGTTGGGCCTTAACCCAACACACGTTGGGCCTTAACCCAACACACGTTGGGCCTTAACCCAACACACGTTGGGCCTTAACCCAACACACGTTGGGCCTTAACCCAACACACGTTGGGCCTTAACCCAACACACGTTGGGCCTTAACCCAACACACGTTGGGCCTTAACCCAACACACGTTGGGCCTTAACCTGCTCTGTAATTGTCATACGACGCGTTAAATTAGTGTAGTGTTGCCCAACTGCAACCCCCGCAATATAGTTTGCTACTCGCACTGCCCGGTCCCCAGTGTATCGCTTCATGTTAAACACCTTGCAGCTATACACTGTAATGTGGATGGCAGCAGGACGTACATGCTCAATGCCCTTTGCAGTTGTTCATTGGCATTTGCAGTTGTTCATTGGCATTCGCATGGCGAAGCACTTAGCCTACGCTGTGGTACGGCCTGTGTCAACTGTCCGCTGATGTTGTACGTCCAAATCACACACTGTACTGCACATTGGTCCTCATGTACTGAATGATACATCGTGGTACATGTGACCGTACAACGACTGCGCCAACAACGGCGAACCATGCGGTCCAAATGTTGTGCACTCAGCTACGTGTCGTCTCCCTATAAGAGCTGGATTGCAGTGTGGTATGCCCTGGATGGCGATCAGCATGAGCCGTCTGTTGATGTAGTGGCGCGTGTTGTCAGACGTAGTCGTCTCTTCTCACACACCGTGATAGCATGGTGCACTGCGTTCCACATCTGCGACATGCGACAGAGGCCGGTTGACAGTCGTTCGCGCAATGGACATCGCATACGTACGGGGGCCACCTTCCACGTGTTCGCGAAGCGTGCACATGTTGTTGCGTGTATGTGGGCAGACAGTGTGTCGTGACACCTGACACAGGCATGCAACAATCGTTGAATTTGCAAATGGCGATGGACGCCTACGTTTGCTGGTGACGTTACGCAAATGAACAACTGGTAAACCGTTGTGGTGCGGTTGTTCTCGCTAGAGGTGAATCAGTGATGGCGACGATCGGTTGAGCTACCAACCGGTTGTTCCAGCGATACCCACCATGCCCACGAACGTGAATGGCATCTGGGTGTGAAGCGATACGCGGCGGTGGCTGGGTGGGACCGTCCCCGGCCGGTGAGGGGGGGCCTCCCGGCGTGCTGGCCGCGCGGTGCGTGGGCGCACGCGCTACAGCCGGCTGGTGGGGGCGGCCAGTGGCAGGCGCGCCGGCCGACGGAGGCGGCAGGCGGCGCAGCTGCGCGCCGGCGCACCCTGCACGCGGCGCCGTGCGGCCAAAGTAGGTCCTCGCGGGCCCGGTGCGAAGCGCGGTGGACATCTGCAGTGTGCTGGTCCGATTGAGGACTGTGTGCGCTGAGGATGCGCCGCCGCCTGGCGCTCGGCGCCGCGACGCCGTCTGCTGCTCGGTCGCCTCTGCGGTTCTCGCAGGTGGTTTGTATCGCAGCTGTGCGGACGTGTTGGCGCGTGCGCTGTGCTGGGAGAGTTCGCTTCGGCACCCAAGTGGGGCTTTTGTCCTTCTGTGGCGCTGGCGTTGGAGCTGCCGGTCACCGTAGGTGGCGCGTGTTGTCTCCCGCCGGCAATGCCACGACAGCACGCTCCCGGGCCTCTGTCGGCAGCGGCAAGCTCAGTTGGGAGCACGGGTGGTCGCACCTAAAGCGTCTACTCGCCAAACTCCGGGCGATTGCGCCTCTCTCGAACCCGACCAAGTACTTAGGACGGCGCTGCGCGCCGCCGGGACCTGAGAGGGTTTCGAGGTGTATGGTGCAGGGGAGCTCAGCCTCCTCCTGTTTGCAGAATAATTGAGCGGACGCTTGCGTGTTCGCGCGGGCCCCCGGGACACACTCCCGGGCGGCCGGCTGCTCAGCTCTAGTTGACGCAGCTCCCTGGTTGATCCTGCCAGTAGTCATATGCTTGTCTCAAAGATTAAGCCATGCATGTCTCAGTACAAGCCGCATTAAGGTGAAACCGCGAATGGCTCATTAAATCAGTTATGGTTCCTTAGATCGTACCCACGTTACTTGGATAACTGTGGTAATTCTAGAGCTAATACATGCAAACAGAGTCCCGACCAGAGATGGAAGGGACGCTTTTATTAGATCAAAACCAATCGGTCGGCTCGTCCGGTCCGTTTGCCTTGGTGACTCTGAATAACTTTGGGCTGATCGCACGGTCCTCGTACCGGCGACGCATCTTTCAAATGTCTGCCTTATCAACTGTCGATGGTAGGTTCTGCGCCTACCATGGTTGTAACGGGTAACGGGGAATCAGGGTTCGATTCCGGAGAGGGAGCCTGAGAAACGGCTACCACATCCAAGGAAGGCAGCAGGCGCGCAAATTACCCACTCCCGGCACGGGGAGGTAGTGACGAAAAATAACGATACGGGACTCATCCGAGGCCCCGTAATCGGAATGAGTACACTTTAAATCCTTTAACGAGTATCTATTGGAGGGCAAGTCTGGTGCCAGCAGCCGCGGTAATTCCAGCTCCAATAGCGTATATTAAAGTTGTTGCGGTTAAAAAGCTCGTAGTTGGATTTGTGTCCCACGCTGTTGGTTCACCGCCCGTCGGTGTTTAACTGGCATGTATCGTGGGACGTCCTGCCGGTGGGGCGAGCTGAAGGCGTGCGACGCGCCTCGTGCGTGCTCGTGCGTCCCGAGGCGGACCCCGTTGCAATCCTACCAGGGTGCTCTTGAGTGAGTGTCTCGGTGGGCCGGCACGTTTACTTTGAACAAATTAGAGTGCTTAAAGCAGGCAAGCCCGCCTGAATACTGTGTGCATGGAATAATGGAATAGGACCTCGGTTCTATTTTGTTGGTTTTCGGAACCCGAGGTAATGATTAATAGGGACAGGCGGGGGCATTCGTATTGCGACGTTAGAGGTGAAATTCTTGGATCGTCGCAAGACGAACAGAAGCGAAAGCATTTGCCAAGTATGTTTTCATTAATCAAGAACGAAAGTTAGAGGTTCGAAGGCGATCAGATACCGCCCTAGTTCTAACCATAAACGATGCCAGCCAGCGATCCGCCGCAGTTCCTCCGATGACTCGGCGGGCAGCCTCCGGGAAACCAAAGCTTTTGGGTTCCGGGGGAAGTATGGTTGCAAAGCTGAAACTTAAAGGAATTGACGGAAGGGCACCACCAGGAGTGGAGCCTGCGGCTTAATTTGACTCAACACGGGAAACCTCACCAGGCCCGGACACCGGAAGGATTGACAGATTGATAGCTCTTTCTTGATTCGGTGGGTGGTGGTGCA
>NW_026047398.1:360000-375000 GCF_023864345.2 Schistocerca serialis cubense
TCCGGCGCCGCCTGCTGCATCCGTGCCGGGACCTGCCCCTTCCCACCACCTCCCCATTGTTCCCGTCCCTCTTGTCACCACCCGCCCATCTGCCGCTGTCAAACGCCCTAGTGCCGCCCCCACTCCCTCTGCTCATAAAAAGGCTCCACCCCGCCCCCCATCCCCACCCCAAAATGCCATGGACGTCTCCCCACCAGGCCCCGCTCCCTCCTCCTCCTCCTCCTCCTCCTCCTCCTCCCCACCCGGTCTCTACAAATATCTCCTGTCCCGTCCCGATCCTTCATTCCTCGAGGCCCGGAATCTCTCCCTCCTCCTCCGCCAACATTTCCCTGGCGCCCCCATCTCTCTCCTTACTCCCAGACGGGATTCCGTTCTCATCTCCTCCCCCAGCCCAACCCTCCATACTGACATCCTCTCCCGCCTCCCCATCACCCGTTTTGGCCCTAACGCCTCCCTCACCCCTGCTCCCTCCCCATCTCCTACCCGCCAACCCCAACCCCCGCGTCGCCCGCCGACCCTCACCGCCGTGATCACTCGGCTTAGTCCGTCGATCACGGAGGAGGAGGTGTTGGCGGAGCTGAAGGCCCATCCCACCCTGGAGGTGCGGGCAGTCCGCCGCATTTTTAACGCGACCGGCCCCACCCGCCTTATGCGGGTGTTCTCTGAGGACGCCCCCTCCATTGACCGTCTCCTGAAGGAGGGTGCCCTCCTCTTCAATCAGCGGTACAAAGTCGACCCCTCCCGTTCCCCCCCTCAATCCCTGCGCTGCCAGAGATGTCTGCGCTATAATGCACACACAACAGCCGAGTGCCGCGAGGCCCCCACATGCCCGCATTGTCGCCAAGCGCACTTCCTCCGGCAGTGCCCCAACCTCCAATCCCCTCCCTCCTGTAATACCTGCAGCCTCCCCCACCCTACCTACTCCCAAAAGTGTAAAGCCCGGCCCCCTCCCACCACCCCTGAACTCACCGTCCCTGTCCGTCCCCTGGACGCCCCCACCCCTCCTGGCAATTCCCTTCGTCCCCCTCCCACTGCTGAGGACATCATCAGGTTCCTCACCATTGTCCTCCAAAACGTCCATCCCTTTCAGCGCCCCCACACCCTCCACCAGATCTCCCTCGCCGCCCGTTCCATATTCCACCTTAAAATGTACGCCACCTATTCCAATAACCAGGCCCATTTCACCTTCTCCCGCCTTGACACCCTCGTCTAAATCCTTATCATGGCACGACAGCATCGTATCCTTTTCAACAATATCCGCTCCCTTCCCGCCAACAAGAACCTTTTCCTGCACACCCTTGCTACCCACCGTGTGGATGCCTTCCTCCTCAATGAAACCTTCCTCCAACCCCACCACTCCATCCACACCTCCCCCTATCTCCTCCACCGCTCCGATAATCCCCTCCCAGTTGCGCGTGGCGGAGTTGCCATTGGCCACCACCGCCAGATCCCCGTTCGGCTCCAACCTCTCCTTCCCGACCCCACCGAACACCTGATCCTTAGTCTCTTCTTCCCTGGCCTTACCATTACCTGTGCCACCATCTATGTCCGCCCTAACGCCCCTCTTCCCTTCGACTTCCTCTCCCACATTGACCGTACCTTCTCCTCCTACGTGATCGCCGCCGACCTCAACATCCATAGTCGTTCCGCCGCCCAGTTACGGCGGTGGCATCGGTTCCTCTCCTCCCTTCAAGGCGACCTCATTCCCATCCCCCAGCACACCCGTCCCGAATCCAACTCCACTCCTGATGTTATCCTCTCCTCCCCCAACCTCCTTGGCCGCATAACGGTGGATGTCCTGGAACCTATTGGTAGCGACCATCTCCCTGTCCTCCTCACCGTATCGGACGGTCGTCGCCCTCGCCCCGACCCTCGTACTGATCCTCCCCCTAAGTATGTCCACGATTATTCCCGAGCCGACTGGAATGCCTACCGGGATACCCTCTCCACCCAGGTCGATAGCCACCCTCTCACCTACCACCACCCTGACGATGTCACCCATGCCGCCTCCTTTCTCCAGCAGACCTTGTCTGAGGCCGTGGAGGCCCACGTTCCTACTGTCGCCATCCACCCCCACCGTCCTACCTTACCCCTGCAGGCCGTTCTCCTCCTCCGTGAATCCCGTCGTCTCTACCGTGCCTTCCTCCGCACGCGTGACCCGGACACACTACGACGCCACCGGCAACTCCAGCGACACGTTCGTAATTTGCTCGCGGCTAAGAAACGCCGGGACTGGCGACAGACCTGCACCCGTTTGAATGAAACCCTACCAATCAACTCGTCCAAGTTCTGGTCGGCCTTCCGTCGCCTTACCGGAACTAAACCCTCCCCCTACTATCCTCTTCTCCACGATGATCACCCCTTCCCTGACGCCCTTAGTAAGGCCAATCACTTTGCCTCCTACCTCTCCGATGTTTTCTCCATCCCCGATGATCCTCAGTTCGATTACTCCCTCTTCCCGGATATCCGCGATCGAACTGACACCTCTGTCCCTCCCCTCGCTCCTGGTTTCCAGTACTTGGACAACATTACACACACGGAACTCAATACCCCTATCACTACACAGGATCTCATTGATACACTCCGCACAAAACGCAACACCGCTCCTGGTCACGATCGTGCCACCTACCGTCACCTTCGTGAAGCTCCTGTCTCTTTCCTCTCCACCCTGGCCAGGCTCTACAATGTAGTCCTGTCCACCGGTTACTACCCCGACCTGTGGAAAACCTCCCGCATCCTCATGTTCCTTAAACCTAGCAAACCGCCGTCCGCCGTCTCCTCTTACCGTCCTATCAGCCTTACCTCGGTCTTCAGCAAGGTCCTGGAATCTATCCTCACCCGCCGCATCCACCAGCATCTCCGCCAGCACCGCCTCCTTCCCGTCACCCAGTGTGGCTTTCGGCCATCCTTCTCTTCCGACGATCTTCTCCTTCACCTCACTCATCTCCTCTCCGAACAGCTTAATTCCCGTCGCTCCGCCATCTTCCTCTCCCTTGACCTCGAACGCGCTTATGACCGTGTCTGGCATTCCGGTCTCCTCTTCAAGCTCCAAACCTTTGCCCTTCCCATTAACTACGTCCGTCTGATCGGTTCCTTTCTCTCCCGCCGTCCTTCCTATGTCACCATCCATAACACAGATTCCTACACTTTTTTTCCCTCCGCCGGTGTGCCCCAAGGCTCCGTCCTCTCCCCCCTTCTGTACCTTTTGTACACGGCGGACATGCCGCCGCCGTCACCCCCCGTCCACCTTCTCCAGTTTGCCGATGACACTGCCTTCCTTGCTCTTGCCCCCACCCTACAACGCTCCCAACGCCTTCTCCAATCCCATCTTGACCGCTTCACTGCTTGGTGCAACCAGTGGTTGCTTAAGGTCAATCCCTCCAAAACCCAGGCGATCATTGTAGGCAAAACCACCCCTTCCTTCCGCCTCCTTGATTTCTATCTCACCGTTTATGGCCGTCCTATCGCTCTCACCCCCACCCTTAAGTACCTTGGCGTCACCCTCGACCGTCGCCTCTCCTGGACTCCCCATCTCCAGACAATCCAAGCCAAGGCACGTTCCCGACTCCGTCTCCTCAAGCTCCTTTCCGGCCGTACGTGGGGTCTGGACCCCTCCACCATCCTACACACCTATAAGTCCCTCATCCGCCCTATCCTCTGTTACGCCCATCCCGCCTGGATCTCCGCCCCCCCTTCCTTTTATAAATCCCTCCAAATCCTTGAACGCCATGCTCTCCGCCTTGCCTATCGCATCCGTCTCCCCTCCCCCACGCGGATCCTGTATGATCTTCTCTCCTTCCCTCACCTCCTCCTCTTCCTCGAAAGGATACGAATCCTCTACACCTCCCGTAAACTCGATCCTCCCCACCCGCTCGTCTCCCCGATCCTCTCCCACCCCCGCCCGCTGCCGCGCCTGTACTCTCATGTCCCACCCGGTCTCCATCTCTCCACCCTCCTTACCCTCTCCCAAGGTGGCTTCCGCCAGCTCCCCCTACCTGATGATGCCCTCCTCCCCTCCATCTACCCCTCCTACCAACTTTGATCCTCCCGCCCTCCTCCCGTGCTTGCTCCTCCGGGCACCCTCCCTCCCTTCTCTCCCTTTTTCCCTCCCTCCTCCTTTTCTCTCCCCTTCTCCCCCGGGCCTCCCCTCCCCTGTCCCTCTCCCTCTTGCCCCCGTCTCCCCCGCCGTTGGCATCCTTTTCTCCCCTCTCCCCCCACCTCCCCCCTGTTCCACTCTTGGCAGGTCCCCGGACTCGCACACGCTACGTGGACTTTCGCGCGCCGGAGATCGCCGCCATCAGTGTCTTGTGTGTGCCGTCATGTTTCGTGTTCAGTGTTTCCCGTCATGCTCCGTTGTTCACCAGTGCCATCGTCTTCTTCAGTATCTGTGCGTCGTCTCAACAGTTTGCAGTGTGGTTTATCGTCAAGTGTGAACGGCTCCGTGTTTGTCTCTCTGTGTCTCCTATTTTATCGCCCACCATTTTGTGACTTTTCTGTTTTTCTCCTGTTTTTTGTGCTTCTGTCTCATTTGGCTGAAGAGCAGCGTATTGTGCTGCTGCCAGCCTGCTTATTGTATAGGCATTAAAATGACAATAAAGTAAAAAAAAAAAAAAAAAAAAGAGGTACGTCCAATATGCGACATTCCCGCTGTCCCTATACATGAGCTGCGAGCTGTACCAGTTACGAGCTAGAGACGCGATCGCGTTGCTCTCTGTACGAATGCCGATGCTGAGCGGTCAGCTAGGAGGCGCTCCATCCATGTCGGTACCGGTGAGCGTTGCACTCGCAGTCGCAAAAACGTACGGCAAGTATATTACTCGGAAGAGTCAATGACAGTCCACGCCCCCCTGCGTGGGAAGAGTCTTTCTAGGCCATGACCCACCGGAAGGGCGCAGCGTCCCCCACCCCAGACATGTGACGTCACACCATCGGTATTGACGACTAGACTGATTCCTTATAATCATTTGCCATACACCGGTGGAAGCTGCCGAGACGAGTAACTACATAGCGGGCTCGCCGTGTCACTAATGTACAGAGATACAACAGTTTCGACTGGAACCGGATTAAACGTATACACGGCGCTGATTAGTAATAGATAGAGCCATCAGAATACAGATAATGTATACAACTGTCCGTATACATGCTGAAAGACTCTGCTCACAATCACAACCACACGTCAGCCACACACCCTTATCACGCACTACTCTCTGCCTGTAACACGCACACAGACAATATGTAAGCACCAGCATGGAACAACACCCAGTGCATCCTCTCCGCCACATTAGACAATCCACACTGTCATAACCAGACTGGGAGGTCCACTCAGAAAACAGAATATCCCACCCACCCGACAACCACCATTGCTCAGCCAAGCCACCAACACCCACACATGTCCTACACAGGGGTGCACCCAACATCACAATACTGCCTCCTCTCACAGCACACAAACAATGGCAGGAATGAAAGACACAGGTCTGCCACAACCATGGAATCAGAGCGCCGCCTGTCATGAGCCAAAGGTGCATCCTGACGTGGCAAATCAGATGATGCCGCAGGCATCCACTTACTATAGTCACAATCAACAAACCGGCCGCCCCGCCCCCCATTAAACCTTTCCTTACAACAATGTGTACCTTAACCTAACCTATATCGTACCGTAACCTAACCTATATCGTACCGTAACCTAACCTACGTCGTACCGTAACCTAACCTACGTCGTACCGTAACCTAACCTACGTCGTACCGTAACCTAACCTACGTCGTACCGTAACCTAACCTACGTCGTACCGTAACCTAACCTACGTCGTACCGTAACCTAACCTACGTCGTACCTTAACCTAACCTACGTCGTACCTTAACCTAACCTACGTCGTACCTTAACCTAACCTACGTCGTACCTTAACCTAACCTACGTCGTACCTTAACCTAACCTACGTCGTACCTTAACCTAACCTACGTCGTACCTTAACCTAACCTACGTCGTACCTTAACCTAACCTACGTCGTACCTTAACCTAACCTACGTCGTACCTTAACCTAACCTACGTCGTACCTTAACCTAACCTACGTCGTACCTTAACCTAACCTACGTCGTACCTTAACCTAACCTACGTCGTACCTTAACCTAACCTACGTCGTACCTTAACCTAACCTACGTCGTACCTTAACCTAACCTACGTCGTACCTTAACCTAACCTACGTCGTACCTTAACCTAACCTACGTCGTACCTTAACCTAACCTACGTCGTACCTTAACCTAACCTACGTCGTACCTTAACCTAACCTACGTCGTACCTTAACCTAACCTACGTCGTACCTTAACCTAACCTACGTCGTACCTTAACCTAACCTACGTCGTACCTTAACCTAACCTACGTCGTACCTTAACCTAACCTACGTCGTACCTTAACCTAACCTGTATTGCGCCTTAACCTAACCTGTATTGCGCCTTAACCTAACCTGTATTGCGCCTTAACCTAACCTGTATTGCGCCTTAACCTAACCTGTATTGCGCCTTAACCTAACCTGTATTGCGCCTTAACCTAACCTGTATTGCGCCTTAACCTAACCTGTATTGCGCCTTAACCTAACCTGTATTGCGCCTTAACCTAACCTGTATTGCGCCTTAACCTAACCTGTATTGCGCCTTAACCTAACCTGTATTGCGCCTTAACCTAACCTGTATTGCGCCTTAACCTAACCTGTATTGCGCCTTAACGTAACCTGTATTGCGCCTTAACGTAACCTGTATTGCGCCTTAACGTAACCTATATTGCGCCTTAACCTAACCTATATTGCGCCTTAACGTAACCTATATTGCGCCTTAACGTAACCTATATTGCGCCTTAACGTAACCTATATTGCGCCTTAACGTAACCTATATTGCGCCTTAACGTAACCTATATTGCGCCTTAACGTAACCTATATTGCGCCTTAACGTAACCTATATTGCGCCTTAACGTAACCTATATTGCGCCTTAACGTAACCTATATTGCGCCTTAACGTAACCTATATTGCGCCTTAACGTAACCTATATTGCGCCTTAACGTAACCTATATTGCGCCTTAACGTAACCTATATTGCGCCTTAACGTAACCTATATTGCGCCTTAACGTAACCTATATTGCGCCTTAACGTAACCTATATTGCGCCTTAACGTAACCTATATTGCGCCTTAACGTAACCTATATTGCGCCTTAACGTAACCTATATTGCGCCTTAACGTAACCCACATTGTGCTGTAACCCAACACACGTTTCGCCTTAACCCAACACACGTTGGGCCTTAACCCAACACACGTTGGGCCTTAACCCAACACACGTTGGGCCTTAACCCAACACACGTTGGGCCTTAACCCAACACACGTTGGGCCTTAACCCAACACACGTTGGGCCTTAACCCAACACACGTTGGGCCTTAACCCAACACACGTTGGGCCTTAACCTGCTCTGTAATTGTCATACGACGCGTTAAATTAGTGTAGTGTTGCCCAACTGCAACCCCCGCAATATAGTTTGCTACTCGCACTGCCCGGTCCCCAGTGTATCGCTTCATGTTAAACACCTTGCAGCTATACACTGTAATGTGGATGGCAGCAGGACGTACATGCTCAATGCCCTTTGCAGTTGTTCATTGGCATTTGCAGTTGTTCATTGGCATTCGCATGGCGAAGCACTTAGCCTACGCTGTGGTACGGCCTGTGTCAACTGTCCGCTGATGTTGTACGTCCAAATCACACACTGTACTGCACATTGGTCCTCATGTACTGAATGATACATCGTGGTACATGTGACCGTACAACGACTGCGCCAACAACGGCGAACCATGCGGTCCAAATGTTGTGCACTCAGCTACGTGTCGTCTCCCTATAAGAGCTGGATTGCTGTGTGGTATGCCCTGGATGGCGATCAGCATGAGCCGTCTGTTGATGTAGTGGCGCGTGTTGTCAGACGTAGTCGTCTCTTCTCACACACCGTGATAGCATGGTGCACTGCGTTCCACATCTGCGACATGCGACAGAGGCCGGTTGACAGTCGTTCGCGCAATGGACATCGCATACGTACGGGGGCCACCTTCCACGTGTTCGCGAAGCGTGCACATGTTGTTGCGTGTATGTGGGCAGACAGTGTGTCGTGACACCTGACACAGGCATGCAACAATCGTTGAATTTGCAAATGGCGATGGACGCCTACGTTTGCTGGTGACGTTACGCAAATGAACAACTGGTAAACCGTTGTGGTGCGGTTGTTCTCGCTAGAGGTGAATCAGTGATGGCGACGATCGGTTGAGCTACCAACCGGTTGTTCCAGCGATACCCACCATGCCCACGAACGTGAATGGCATCTGGGTGTGAAGCGATACGCGGCGGTGGCTGGGTGGGACCGTCCCCGGCCGGTGAGGGGGGGCCTCCCGGCGTGCTGGCCGCGCGGTGCGTGGGCGCACGCGCTACAGCCGGCTGGTGGGGGCGGCCAGTGGCAGGCGCGCCGGCCGACGGAGGCGGCAGGCGGCGCAGCTGCGCGCCGGCGCACCCTGCACGCGGCGCCGTGCGGCCAAAGTAGGTCCTCGCGGGCCCGGTGCGAAGCGCGGTGGACATCTGCAGTGTGCTGGTCCGATTGAGGACTGTGTGCGCTGAGGATGCGCCGCCGCCTGGCGCTCGGCGCCGCGACGCCGTCTGCTGCTCGGTCGCCTCTGCGGTTCTCGCAGGTGGTTTGTATCGCAGCTGTGCGGACGTGTTGGCGCGTGCGCTGTGCTGGGAGAGTTCGCTTCGGCACCCAAGTGGGGCTTTTGTCCTTCTGTGGCGCTGGCGTTGGAGCTGCCGGTCACCGTAGGTGGCGCGTGTTGTCTCCCGCCGGCAATGCCACGACAGCACGCTCCCGGGCCTCTGTCGGCAGCGGCAAGCTCAGTTGGGAGCACGGGTGGTCGCACCTAAAGCGTCTACTCGCCAAACTCCGGGCGATTGCGCCTCTCTCGAACCCGACCAAGTACTTAGGACGGCGCTGCGCGCCGCCGGGACCTGAGAGGGTTTCGAGGTGTATGGTGCAGGGGAGCTCAGCCTCCTCCTGTTTGCAGAATAATTGAGCGGACGCTTGCGTGTTCGCGCGGGCCCCCGGGACACACTCCCGGGCGGCCGGCTGCTCAGCTCTAGTTGACGCAGCTCCCTGGTTGATCCTGCCAGTAGTCATATGCTTGTCTCAAAGATTAAGCCATGCATGTCTCAGTACAAGCCGCATTAAGGTGAAACCGCGAATGGCTCATTAAATCAGTTATGGTTCCTTAGATCGTACCCACGTTACTTGGATAACTGTGGTAATTCTAGAGCTAATACATGCAAAAATAAATAAGGTCAAACCAAGCAAAAATTCAGTAATAGTGGAAGTGGCCTCTGAAGAGGACAAGATGAAACTACTAAATAATCCTAAACTAAACTCGGTGGTCAAATGTGAGCCACCGAGGAAGAGAAACCCTTTGGTCATCTTGTATGATGTACCGACAATAATGTCAAATGAGGAGATTCATGAAACTGTGAGGGCACAAAATTTTGAAGATATGACTGAGGACGAATTTAAAGAAAGTTTCAAATTGAGATTCAAAACAGGACCTCGGGACCGTGACGTGGTTCACCACGTCGCTGAGGTTTCAGCACAAATGTGGAAAAAGATCACTACAATGGGCAGACTCTACATCGGCTTTCACGCCATAAATACACGTGACTACATTGTGGTACCGCGTTGCCATAACTGTGGAGATCTCGACCACGTTCTGAGGCACTGTACCAGGGGGTCGGCCTGCTCAAAATGTGGCGAAGACGGACATGTCCGTAAAGACTGTAGGGCAACAACAGTTTGCATCCCCTGTAAAAGAAGGGGCAAAAAACCTTGTGGCGCCACTGGGCGGAATTGCCCCACCTACAGACTCTTGGAACAAAGATTAATATCAAGGATAGACTATGGCTGAACAAGCTAAAACATACAGGATGACCAAAAGGAAATCCCCGAGCAAAAGGAGGAGGGATGCCATGAGGGCAAGTGCCTTTAGGATGTTTTTGAGATCGCTCAATGACGCCTCAGTCACCACAAAGGATGAGAGCACTCAGACAGAATCCACCACAACCGACAGAGGAACTCAAACTGAGCCTCTTACAGTAAAGTCTCCCTCCTCCCTAAGCCGGAGGACTACGCCGACTAAAGACCAACGGCAATGGCATCCTGCAACAGAGACGGTGGCAATCTCAACAAAAGAGAACAGTAATACAAAACAACCACTACAGGAGAACATAATAACGAGTTCCAATGAAATAGCCATGAAAGATCCTGTCGTGAGATTGCCACCCATCGACCCAGTCAGGGTCTATCCTAACCTTGAATTTACAATGCAACTAGCGAGACTAGAGCAGCCGACTACCCTGACCACTGCCTTAAGACACGTGGTCCGGGTGGGACACGAAAATGGTAGGAGAGTCACCTTCTCGGTAATGGAGGCCGTAGACAGAATCCAGCTAAAGTCAGTGAATCTCCCCACCGACTTCGGAGCCCTGCGTGACTTACTCAAGAAACTTTTTGAAAGACGTGGGGAAAAATTTGACTTGGACGACATTTACGCACAAGCAGTTCTAGCAAATGGACGTATCATGTACGATTGGAATAAGACCTGGCCAAATGACAGAATACATACATATACTCCATAATAACTAATGACAAAAATCACCATTGGACAACTTAACGCCCACAACAGTAGACTAGTGATGCAGGAGCTGCGTAAGGAAGTGGAGGAGAGGAGACTGGATCTGATCTGTCTGCAAGAGCCGTACTCCCTAAATGGGAAACTATCATTCACAGCTGCGACATGGCAAGTCATAAGTAGTGGAGAGAACCCAAAAGCGGCAATAATCATAACCAATAGAATTATGAGAGCCATAGTTCTCACACAATTCTCATCCAGCCACTGCAACGTCGTGGAGCTACAATCTCCATCTGGCACCATCATTCTCATTAATATGTATTTTCAATATGCTGATGACATCGAAACACATTTAGCACATCTTACCACAGTCATCACGGCGTTGCGGGGGCGTAAAGTAATTATAACTGCCGATATAAATGCAAAATCCCCCCTATGGTACAGCGGCACCAGGGACTCAAATGGAGAGAAGGCAGAAGAGGCCATTATGGCCTTGCAGCTGGTGGTAGTCAATAAACCTGGAAATCCCCCGACTTATGTGGCGGGAGGGGGCCAGGGCACAAACATCGACGTGACCCTGGCTACACCCAACACGGTGCACCTAATTCAGCAATGGGAAGTGATAGAGAATGCTACCACCAGTGACCATAATCTTATCTCTTTCAGTGTGGGAAACAGGGAGAGTCGCTGGGCCATGGGGTGGGAGTTGCAATACAACTATAAAAGAGCCGACTGGGAGAAACTTGCCAGGGAGTGCGTCATTCCTGCATTGCCAGAAGGTGGCGGACTTTTAGACATCGACATTGACAAAAGAGCTGAAGAACTGACTACAGCAATAACTCGAGCGGTGAAGGCCGCCGTACCTACTAGAAGGAAGGCCATGGCGGCCTCTCCATCACCATGGTCAGCCGAATTGGAGGAGATGCGTCGGTCTGTCAGAAGGCTCAGGAGGTACTACCAGCGCAGTGTCGTCTGGCTTGAGAAACAAAGATGGCTGCAACTGTACCGGGAAGCAAAAGAAAATTTCCACAAACACCTACGAGAAGTACGATCCAAAAGTTGGGAACACTTCGTTCTAAACCAACTTGCTCTCGATCCTTGGGGAATTCCCTACAAGCTGGTCCGAGAAAAAATCCGCTCTCCGATGGAGCTTTCAACCGTTAGGCGTGGGGATGGGATGACAGAATCCTGGCAGGAAACTGCCGGGGTTCTTCTCCAGTCCCTGCTGCCTGACGATACAGCGGAGGGAGAGACAAATGAACAACGGCAGCTACGAGAGCACTTCAGAAGCAACATATATGGAAATGATACGGCAGTCTACCCATTCTCTGAAGAGGAGGTAGCTGCCCACATAAAAACCCTGAAGATAGGGAAAGCTCCCGGGCCAGATGGCATTGTGGCGGAGGTGGTGCAATTCCTGGCTCCCCAGATAGTTGCCCCTCTGACTTACCTATACAACGAATGTCTGAGGCAGCAGAAGTTCCCTCAAATTTGGAAAAGGGCAAATGTAGTTATCATCAAAAAAGGAGCCGATAAAGACCCAGCAGACACAAAATCGTATCGGCCAATCTGCCTGCTTGATCTGCTTGGGAAGGTTCTGGAGAGACTGCTAGCTGACAGACTGGCTGCGCACCGAGTGCTGTGCGGGATGAGCAGCAGGCAATTCGGCTTTAGGCCGGGGCGTTCGGCATCTGATGCAATCGCCCTGGCGGCTGAGGTCTGTGGCTCTACCCCGTACAAGTACGTTGTCGGCATCATGGTGGACATAAGTGGCGCCTTCGACAACCTGTGGTGGCCTTCGCTCTTCTCCTGCTTACGGGAGAAGGAGTGTCCAGGACCGCTATATGGGTGTCTGAGGAGCTATTGTGAGGACCGGGAGGTCTGGTTATCATCCCCTAGCACAAGGGTAAGAAAAACAATCACGAAGGGATGTCCCCAGGGCTCCGTGCTAGGTCCCCTGTTCTGGGACATCCATATGGAACCTTTATTGGATACACTACAGCAAACTAATGAAGTGCTAGAGGTGATAGCCTACGCAGATGACCTCCTTCTACTGGTTGGCGGCCGAAGCCGAGAAGACATTGAGCCAAAAATAGAACAAACAATACAAACACTACAACAGTGGTGCCGAGACACAAAGATGACAATTTCACCGACTAAATCAACATACCTTCTTCTAAAGGGACAGCTGGTAAGAAATCCAACTGTTAGGATAGAGGGCTTACCTGTTCTAAGACGACGTGAGACTCGATATCTGGGTATCATCATTGATGAGAAGTGGTCATTTGGTAGACACATTGAAACCGTAACACAAAGAGCATTACAAGTACTCAATAACCTCATCTCCATTGGACACAAACGCTTCCACCTCCCACCACATCTTATCAAACTATATCACAACAGCATACTCACCTCCATAGTGGGTTACGGTTCAGGAGTCTGGGCGCACAGGCTCACGAGGGTGGTGCCTGCCATGACAGTGAGAAGAGTGCAGAGGAATATGGTTATGAGATCAATGGGGGCTTACAGGACAACACCGGGAGGAGCCCTGTTAGTCATAATGGGACTCTGCCCACTAGATATTAAAATTCGGGAGCAGGCCGCCTGGTACTGGGCAAGAAAGGGGAACTTGGACAAGATAGAGGAAATTCTGGGGAGTAGGACTGACAACAAAATTGAGATCAGATTAAAAGGGGAACAGCTATGGCAACTTTCATGGGCAAGTGAAGAAACAGGACGCAGGACCTTCGAGTTACTGCCAGACGTCAGGGAAAGAATAGAGATGACTTATTTTGAACCAACCAGGGGACTCATCCATTTTCTCACTGGGCATGGACCCTATTCGACATATCTATGTCGATTCGGGAAAAAGGCGACACCTACGTGTGATTGTGGCGCTACGGAGGGCACTCCTGACCATGTGGTCTACGAGTGCCCGCTCTTCAATGATGTGGCCTCAGAGTTGCGCGAACAATTACCTCATAATGACACATACAGACTGTTAAGACATGAAGACACCTTCCGGACCATCAACAAACTGGCTAACGCGGTTTCACAAAAGGTCTTAAGGGATTACCTGAATGAACCACACTAATACTTGATTGGGGACTTATTAAATTACTGATCAAGACAGCACCTTATTCCCAATCCGCCCGGGCACGGAAAGGTCGACTCTTTAGTCTAGAATCCGCCGAGTCCCGGGATTAGGGGGAATGGGGAGCAACCCTACCGAACTAGACAACGCACCCAACTATGACATTAGGTTAAGTGTAGTTGTAGAATTTAGTTGTAGATACTTGTTAGGGACCTGCAGCGACCAACTCCATGGCCTGCCCAGTGTCAGGGGCACGCCCATTGGGGTTAGCTCAATGGGCAAGGCCAAATAGTAGGTTTATATTACTAAGCTGACACCTTGTAACGCTGCAGGATTAGCGACTAGTTCATAATTAAATTAGTTAAGTCATATAGAGTCCTTAGTTAACATACTAACTGCCCATTGTAGTTTCCAAAGTAAAAAATACATTGCTAATTGCTACTAACTAGTCACTAACTTATATTTAGAATAGCTGCAATTGTTATTGTAAAATGTATGAGATCTTTGGCCCACTAATCAATTAAGGTAGTGGGCTACATTGTATTAATACTATGATATAGAAATAAAGTTTTTTTTTTTTTTTTTTTTTTTTTTTTTTTTTTTTTTTTTTTTTAAAAAAAAAAAAAAAAAAAAAAAAAAAAAAAAAAAACAGAGTCCCGACCAGAGATGGAAGGGACGCTTTTATTAGATCAAAACCAATCGGTCGGCTCGTCCGGTCCGTTTGCCTTGGTGACTCTGAATAACTTTGGGCTGATCGCACGGTCCTCGTACCGGCGACGCATCTTTCAAATGTCTGCCTTATCAACTGTCGATGGTAGGTTCTGCGCCTACCATGGTTGTAACGGGTAACGGGGAATCAGGGTTCGATTCCGGAGAGGGAGCCTGAGAAACGGCTACCACATCCAAGGAAGGCAGCAGGCGCGCAAATTACCCACTCCCGGCACGGGGAGGTAGTGACGAAAAATAACGATACGGGACTCATCCGAGGCCCCGTAATCGGAATGAGTACACTTTAAATCCTTTAACGAGTATCTATTGGAGGGCAAGTCTGGTGCCAGCAGCCGCGGTAATTCCAGCTCCAATAGCGTATATTAAAGTTGTTGCGGTTAAAAAGCTCGTAGTTGGATTTGTGTCCCACGCTGTTGGTTCACCGCCCGTCGGTGTTTAACTGGCATGTATCGTGGGACGTCCTGCCGGTGGGGCGAGCTGAAGGCGTGCGACGCGCCTCG
>NW_026047398.1:377500-382500 GCF_023864345.2 Schistocerca serialis cubense
GCCCGGGTGCGCAGCCTGTCCTTCCGCGGGCCTCGGTTCGCGTCTGTTGGGCAGAGCCCCGGTGTCCTGGCTGGCTGCCCGGCGGTATATCTGGAGGAGTCGATTCGCCCCTTTGGGCGCTCGGGCTCCCGGCAAGCGCGCGCGGTTCTTCCCGGATGACGGACCTACCTGGCCCGGCCCCGGACCCGCGCCGCTGTTGGCTCGGGATGCTCTCGGGCGGAATAATCGCTCCCGTCAGCGGCGCTTCAGCTTTGGACAATTTCACGACCCGTCTTGAAACACGGACCAAGGAGTCTAACATGTGCGCGAGTCATTGGGCTGTACGAAACCTAAAGGCGTGATGAAAGTGAAGGTCTCGCCTTGCGCGGGCCGAGGGAGGATGGGGCTTCCCCGCCCTTCACGGGGCGGCGGCCTCCGCACTCCCGGGGCGTCTCGTCCTCATTGCGAGGTGAGGCGCACCTAGAGCGTACACGTTGGGACCCGAAAGATGGTGAACTATGCCTGGCCAGGACGAAGTCAGGGGAAACCCTGATGGAGGTCCGTAGCGATTCTGACGTGCAAATCGATCGTCGGAGCTGGGTATAGGGGCGAAAGACTAATCGAACCATCTAGTAGCTGGTTCCCTCCGAAGTTTCCCTCAGGATAGCTGGTGCTCGTACGAGTCTCATCCGGTAAAGCGAATGATTAGAGGCCTTGGGGCCGAAACGACCTCAACCTATTCTCAAACTTTAAATGGGTGAGATCTCCGGCTTGCTTGATATGCTGAAGCCGCGAGCAAACGACTCGGATCGGAGTGCCAAGTGGGCCACTTTTGGTAAGCAGAACTGGCGCTGTGGGATGAACCAAACGCCGAGTTAAGGCGCCCGAATCGACGCTCATGGGAAACCATGAAAGGCGTTGGTTGCTTAAGACAGCAGGACGGTGGCCATGGAAGTCGGAATCCGCTAAGGAGTGTGTAACAACTCACCTGCCGAAGCAACTAGCCCTGAAAATGGATGGCGCTGAAGCGTCGTGCCTATACTCGGCCGTCAGTCTGGCAGTCATGGCCGGTCCTTGCGGCCGGCCGCGAAGCCCTGACGAGTAGGAGGGTCGCGGCGGTGGGCGCAGAAGGGTCTGGGCGTGAGCCTGCCTGGAGCCGCCGTCGGTGCAGATCTTGGTGGTAGTAGCAAATACTCCAGCGAGGCCCTGGAGGGCTGACGCGGAGAAGGGTTTCGTGTGAACAGCCGTTGCACACGAGTCAGTCGATCCTAAGCCCTAGGAGAAATCCGATGTTGATGGGGGCCGTCATAGCATGATGCACTTTGTGCTGGCCCCCGTTGGGCGAAAGGGAATCCGGTTCCTATTCCGGAACCCGGCAGCGGAACCGATACAAGTCGGGCCCCTCTTTTAGAGATGCTCGTCGGGGTAACCCAAAAGGACCCGGAGACGCCGTCGGGAGATCGGGGAAGAGTTTTCTTTTCTGCATGAGCGTTCGAGTTCCCTGGAATCCTCTAGCAGGGAGATAGGGTTTGGAACGCGAAGAGCACCGCAGTTGCGGCGGTGTCCCGATCTTCCCCTCGGACCTTGAAAATCCGGGAGAGGGCCACGTGGAGGTGTCGCGCCGGTTCGTACCCATATCCGCAGCAGGTCTCCAAGGTGAAGAGCCTCTAGTCGATAGAATAATGTAGGTAAGGGAAGTCGGCAAATTGGATCCGTAACTTCGGGATAAGGATTGGCTCTGAGGATCGGGGCGTGTCGGGCTTGGTCGGGAAGTGGGTCAGCGCTAACGTGCCGGGCCTGGGCGAGGTGAGTGCCGTAGGGGTGCCGGTAAGTGCGGGCGTTTAGCGCGGGCGTGGTCTGCTCTCGCCGTTGGTTGGCCTCGTGCTGGCCGGCGGTGCAGGATGCGCGCGCCTGCGCGGCGTTCGCGCCCCGGTGCTTCAACCTGCGTGCAGGATCCGAGCTCGGTCCCGTGCCTTGGCCTCCCACGGATCTTCCTTGCTGCGAGGCCGCGTCCGCCTTAGCGTGCTCCTCCGGGGGCGCGCGGGTGCGCGGATTCTCTTCGGCCGCCATTCAACGATCAACTCAGAACTGGCACGGACTGGGGGAATCCGACTGTCTAATTAAAACAAAGCATTGCGATGGCCCTAGCGGGTGTTGACGCAATGTGATTTCTGCCCAGTGCTCTGAATGTCAACGTGAAGAAATTCAAGCAAGCGCGGGTAAACGGCGGGAGTAACTATGACTCTCGTGGCGCAGCGGTAAGCGCTCGGGTTCGTAATCCGTAGGTCACCGGATCGAATCCCGCGACATGCAATTTGGCGGGAGTAACTATGACTCTCTTAAGGTGGCCAAGTGGCGGCGGTGTGGCTGCATCCGGACTTGGCTTCTCGAAGTGCGGTCTTGATGTAGTCGTGCTGCTGCTGCGAGGTGCCTTCCTTGGGTTATAGTTACAGGGAGAGTGATGCGCAATACATGGGCCTAGCCCTCTTAGCCTCTCCTCTCCTGCGGTCTTCTCCCCTTCTCGTGGGCCCGCTGATTTCGCAGAGTGGAAGACCGCACCAGGGGCTTGGGGGGGTTACCAGCCCCCCCTCGCACTATCCCTTTTTTAGTTGGGGGCAGTAAGCAGAGAATAAGTGGTGGCCCTTCCGCTGAAGGTGCCACCCCAACTCCCCCAGCACCTAGCCGGCCAACCGGCCGTGCCGAAAATCTTGTAACTTTTGCAGCTATGTATACCTGTAGTGAGTGCCACCGCAGCTTTACAACCAAGAACGGTCTCGGGGTCCATCGCCGCCGCCAACATCTTGCGGCCGCCAACGCGGAGATCGTCACGGAGAGGCATCGCGCGAGGTGGACGGAGGAAGAAGTCCTGTCGCTCGCCAAGGCAGAGGCCGAACTGTTCCTCGAGAGGGACGCCCGGTTCTTCTTTGTAAATCAAGAGCTCATCAGGATGTTCCCCGACCGAACGCTTGAGGCAATCAAGTGCCGACGGCGGCAAGCTGCCCACAAGCAGCTTGTCCGCCAATTCATGGAGGCGCTTGAGATCGGTCGGGGGGAAGAGCCGGCGTCCCGCCGGGGAGCGGCGAGCCCGCTGCCTGACGCGGGCGAGGCCGCTGCGCCGCCCGTCGACGCAGCCGAGGACTTCGCGGCCGACACCACCGGGCCGCCGCCGGAGGGGCCGACTGACGCCGCCATCTGGGAGCATCTGGCGGGGCTACCCGCTTCCGCCCAGCGTTTCTCTGCCCTGGATCGTGTCATCGGTCTGGGGCGGGGCACGCCGCCCGATGTCATCCTGGGCATGCTCCCGGATGCCCTTGCGTCGGTCGGGTCCAGAGGGGAGAGATCGATCACCAGGACACAGCGGCCGCGCCAACCATCGAAGCGGCCGCCTGCCGCGCCGCCGACGCAGAAGCGCAAGCGGCGCCGCTGGGAGTACGCGAGAACGCAGGATGCCTTCCGACGGTCGCGTGCGCGTTGCGTGCGCGGCCTCTTGGATGGCACCCTGCTCCAGCCGCCACCTGCCATCCCTGGTCTGCTGGACTTCTGGGCGGACCTCTTCACCAAGAAGCCCATCTCCACCGCGGGCTTCATTCGTGACCGCCTCCTCCCGCACTCAGAGCCTGTCGCTCTCGAGTGCATATGGGGGCCGGTCACACATGAGGAGGTCGCCGCCGCGTTGCCGCCCAGGGGATCAGCAGCCGGGCCGGACGGCCTTACCCCAGCGGAGTTGCGGCGTCTGCCGCACGAAGTCCTGGTGAAAGTGATGAATCTCTTCCTTCTGGCCCGCGCCCTTCCGGAACGCCTGCTTCGCGCGCGGACGTCCCTTCTCCCGAAAACGGCTGCACCAACATCCCCCGCTGACTTTCGCCCCATTACGGTCTGCTCGGTGTTGGCGCGGACCTTTCACAAGGTTCTCGCGTCACGCCTGATGCGCGCTTGTGCTGTGGACGAACGTCAGCGGGCATTCATCCCTCGGGATGGGATGTTGGAAAATACCTTCATCTTGGACACTGCTCTCACCGACGCAGTTCGCTCCTGCCGCTCTGTCTTTGTGGCATCGATCGACGTATCTAAGGCATTCGATTCGGTAGATCATGCTGCCCTTCGCCCCGTGCTGAAGGCGCATGGCCTGCCGGATTGCTTTGTCGAGTATGTCGAGCGGTGCTACGAGGGCAGCACGACAGTGATAGCGGACGGCGCCGGCGTGGGCGTGTCTGTGCAGCCAGCACGGGGCGTTCGCCAGGGCGATCCCCTCTCCCCCCTCCTGTTCAACTTTGCGGTGGACTACGTTTTAGGCCAACTGCCCTCCCACATCGGAGCTCGGATCCTCGGTCGCAGAGTCAACGCTGCGGCCTTTGCAGATGACGTCTTGCTGTTTGCAGCGACCCCGAGGGGCTTGCAGTCCCTCATCGACGCAGCTACCGCAGCCCTCGCCCACCTGGGGCTGCAGATCAACGCCCGGAAGTGTTTCACCCTCGCCTTAGTCGCGTCAGGGCGCGAGAAGAAGGTGAAGGTGGACAGCAATGTCACCTTCACAGCAGGCAACACCACCATGCCTGCCCTGCGTGTGGGTGAAACCTTCCGGTACCTGGGGCTGCAATTTTCCACGGCGGGTCGCTGTGTCTTCAATCCACGTAGCCACCTGGTGGAGCAGCTTGACGTCATCTCCCGAGCTCCGCTGAAGCCGCAACAGCGCCTCCACGCTCTCACCAACGTACTTCTCCCTGGCCTGTACCACGGGCTGGCCCTCAGCCGCACCCGGGTGGGTGCATTGAAGTCGGCCGACGTTACCATCCGGGCCGCCGTCAGGAGATGGTTCCGCCTTCCGGCGGACACCCCCCTGGGATACTTCCACGCTCCTGTTGCCCAGGGGGGCCTCGGCATTCCATCTTGCCGATGGATGGGTCCGACCCTCCGTCGGTCCCGTCTCCTGGCGCTGAAGAAGATAGGGCCAGCCTGCGACGGTGTAGGCATGGATGAGGTACAGCGTGAGATCGAGGTGCTGGAGCGCCACCTAATGTGGG
>NW_026047398.1:387500-390000 GCF_023864345.2 Schistocerca serialis cubense
AACCTAACCTACGTCGTACCTTAACCTAACCTACGTCGTACCTTAACCTAACCTACGTCGTACCTTAACCTAACCTACGTCGTACCTTAACCTAACCTACGTCGTACCTTAACCTAACCTACGTCGTACCTTAACCTAACCTACGTCGTACCTTAACCTAACCTACGTCGTACCTTAACCTAACCTACGTCGTACCTTAACCTAACCTACGTCGTACCTTAACCTAACCTACGTCGTACCTTAACCTAACCTACGTCGTACCTTAACCTAACCTACGTCGTACCTTAACCTAACCTGTATTGCGCCTTAACCTAACCTGTATTGCGCCTTAACCTAACCTGTATTGCGCCTTAACCTAACCTGTATTGCGCCTTAACCTAACCTGTATTGCGCCTTAACCTAACCTGTATTGCGCCTTAACCTAACCTGTATTGCGCCTTAACCTAACCTGTATTGCGCCTTAACCTAACCTGTATTGCGCCTTAACCTAACCTGTATTGCGCCTTAACCTAACCTGTATTGCGCCTTAACCTAACCTGTATTGCGCCTTAACCTAACCTGTATTGCGCCTTAACCTAACCTGTATTGCGCCTTAACCTAACCTGTATTGCGCCTTAACGTAACCTGTATTGCGCCTTAACGTAACCTGTATTGCGCCTTAACGTAACCTATATTGCGCCTTAACCTAACCTATATTGCGCCTTAACGTAACCTATATTGCGCCTTAACGTAACCTATATTGCGCCTTAACGTAACCTATATTGCGCCTTAACGTAACCTATATTGCGCCTTAACGTAACCTATATTGCGCCTTAACGTAACCTATATTGCGCCTTAACGTAACCTATATTGCGCCTTAACGTAACCTATATTGCGCCTTAACGTAACCTATATTGCGCCTTAACGTAACCTATATTGCGCCTTAACGTAACCTATATTGCGCCTTAACGTAACCTATATTGCGCCTTAACGTAACCTATATTGCGCCTTAACGTAACCTATATTGCGCCTTAACGTAACCTATATTGCGCCTTAACGTAACCTATATTGCGCCTTAACGTAACCTATATTGCGCCTTAACGTAACCTATATTGCGCCTTAACGTAACCTATATTGCGCCTTAACGTAACCCACATTGTGCTGTAACCCAACACACGTTGGGCCTTAACCCAACACACGTTGGGCCTTAACCCAACACACGTTGGGCCTTAACCCAACACACGTTGGGCCTTAACCCAACACACGTTGGGCCTTAACCCAACACACGTTGGGCCTTAACCCAACACACGTTGGGCCTTAACCCAACACACGTTGGGCCTTAACCCAACACACGTTGGGCCTTAACCCAACACACGTTGGGCCTTAACCCAACACACGTTGGGCCTTAACCCAACACACGTTGGGCCTTAACCCAACACACGTTGGGCCTTAACCTGCTCTGTAATTGTCATACGACGCGTTAAATTAGTGTAGTGTTGCCCAACTGCAACCCCCGCAATATAGTTTGCTACTCGCACTGCCCGGTCCCCAGTGTATCGCTTCATGTTAAACACCTTGCAGCTATACACTGTAATGTGGATGGCAGCAGGACGTACATGCTCAATGCCCTTTGCAGTTGTTCATTGGCATTTGCAGTTGTTCATTGGCATTCGCATGGCGAAGCACTTAGCCTACGCTGTGGTACGGCCTGTGTCAACTGTCCGCTGATGTTGTACGTCCAAATCACACACTGTACTGCACATTGGTCCTCATGTACTGAATGATACATCGTGGTACATGTGACCGTACAACGACTGCGCCAACAACGGCGAACCATGCGGTCCAAATGTTGTGCACTCAGCTACGTGTCGTCTCCCTATAAGAGCTGGATTGCAGTGTGGTATGCCCTGGATGGCGATCAGCATGAGCCGTCTGTTGATGTAGTGGCGCGTGTTGTCAGACGTAGTCGTCTCTTCTCACACACCGTGATAGCATGGTGCACTGCGTTCCACATCTGCGACATGCGACAGAGGCCGGTTGACAGTCGTTCGCGCAATGGACATCGCATACGTACGGGGGCCACCTTCCACGTGTTCGCGAAGCGTGCACATGTTGTTGCGTGTATGTGGGCAGACAGTGTGTCGTGACACCTGACACAGGCATGCAACAATCGTTGAATTTGCAAATGGCGATGGACGCCTACGTTTGCTGGTGACGTTACGCAAATGAACAACTGGTAAACCGTTGTGGTGCGGTTGTTCTCGCTAGAGGTGAATCAGTGATGGCGACGATCGGTTGAGCTACCAACCGGTTGTTCCAGCGATACCCACCATGCCCACGAACGTGAATGGCATCTGGGTGTGAAGCGATACGCGGCGGTGGCTGGGTGGGACCGTCCCCGGCCGGTGAGGGGGGGCCTCCCGGCGTGCTGGCCGCGCGGTGCGTGGGCGCACGCGCTACAGCCGGCTGGTGGGGGCGGCCAGTGGCAGGCGCGCCGGCCGACGGAGGCGGCAGGCGGCGC
>NW_026047398.1:400000-402500 GCF_023864345.2 Schistocerca serialis cubense
CTACGTCGTACCTTAACCTAACCTACGTCGTACCTTAACCTAACCTACGTCGTACCTTAACCTAACCTACGTCGTACCTTAACCTAACCTACGTCGTACCCTTAACCTAACCTACGTCGTACCTTAACCTAACCTACGTCGTACCTTAACCTAACCTACGTCGTACCTTAACCTAACCTACGTCGTACCTTAACCTAACCTACGTCGTACCTTAACCTAACCTACGTCGTACCTTAACCTAACCTACGTCGTACCTTAACCTAACCTACGTCGTACCTAACCTAACCTACGTCGTACCTTAACCTAACCTGTATTGCGCCTTAACCTAACCTGTATTGCGCCTTATACCTAACCTGTATTGCGCCTTAACCTAACCTGTATTGCGCCTTAACCTAACCTGTATTGCGCCTTAACCTAACCTGTATTGCGCCTTAACCTAACCTGTATTGCGCCTTAACCTAACCTGTATTGCGCCTTAACCTAACCTGTATTGCGCCTTAACCTAACCTGTATTGCGCCTTAACCTAACCTGTATTGCGCCTTAACCTAACCTGTATTGCGCCTTAACCTAACCTGTATTGCGCCTTAACCTAACCTGTATTGCGCCTTAACCTAACCTGTATTGCGCCTTAACGTAACCTGTATTGCGCCTTAACGTAACCTATATTGCGCCTTAACCTAACCTATATTGCGCCTTAACGTAACCTATATTGCGCCTTAACGTAACCTATATTGCGCCTTAACGTAACCTATATTGCGCCTTAACGTAACCTATATTGCGCCTTAACGTAACCTATATTGCGCCTTAACGTAACCTATATTGCGCCTTAACGTAACCTATATTGCGCCTTAACGTAACCTATATTGCGCCTTAACGTAACCTATATTGCGCCTTAACGTAACCTATATTGCGCCTTAACGTAACCTATATTGCGCCTTAACGTAACCTATATTGCGCCTTAACGTAACCTATATTGCGCCTTAACGTAACCTATATTGCGCCTTAACGTAACCTATATTGCGCCTTAACGTAACCTATATTGCGCCTTAACGTAACCTATATTGCGCCTTAACGTAACCTATATTGCGCCTTAACGTAACCTATATTGCGCCTTAACGTAACCTATATTGCGCCTTAACGTAACCTATATTGCGCCTTAACGTAACCCACATTGTGCTGTAACCCAACACACGTTGGGCCTTAACCCAACACACGTTGGGCCTTAACCCAACACACGTTGGGCCTTAACCCAACACACGTTGGGCCTTAACCCAACACACGTTGGGCCTTAACCCAACACACGTTGGGCCTTAACCCAACACACGTTGGGCCTTAACCCAACACACGTTGGGCCTTAACCCAACACACGTTGGGCCTTAACCTGCTCTGTAATTGTCATACGACGCGTTAAATTAGTGTAGTGTTGCCCAACTGCAACCCCCGCAATATAGTTTGCTACTCGCACTGCCCGGTCCCCAGTGTATCGCTTCATGTTAAACACCTTGCAGCTATACACTGTAATGTGGATGGCAGCAGGACGTACATGCTCAATGCCCTTTGCAGTTGTTCATTGGCATTTGCAGTTGTTCATTGGCATTCGCATGGCGAAGCACTTAGCCTACGCTGTGGTACGGCCTGTGTCAACTGTCCGCTGATGTTGTACGTCCAAATCACACACTGTACTGCACATTGGTCCTCATGTACTGAATGATACATCGTGGTACATGTGACCGTACAACGACAGCGCCAACAACGGCGAACCATGCGGTCCAAATGTTGTGCACTCAGCTACGTGTCGTCTCCCTATAAGAGCTGGATTGCAGTGTGGTATGCCCTGGATGGCGATCAGCATGAGCCGTCTGTTGATGTAGTGGCGCGTGTTGTCAGACGTAGTCGTCTCTTCTCACACACCGTGATAGCATGGTGCACTGCGTTCCACATCTGCGACATGCGACAGAGGCCGGTTGACAGTCGTTCGCGCAATGGACATCGCATACGTACGGGGGCCACCTTCCACGTGTTCGCGAAGCGTGCACATGTTGTTGCGTGTATGTGGGCAGACAGTGTGTCGTGACACCTGACACAGGCATGCAACAATCGTTGAATTTGCAAATGGCGATGGACGCCTACGTTTGCTGGTGACGTTACGCAAATGAACAACTGGTAAACCGTTGTGGTGCGGTTGTTCTCGCTAGAGGTGAATCAGTGATGGCGACGATCGGTTGAGCTACCAACCGGTTGTTCCAGCGATACCCACCATGCCCACGAACGTGAATGGCATCTGGGTGTGAAGCGATACGCGGCGGTGGCTGGGTGGGACCGTCCCCGGCCGGTGAGGGGGGGCCTCCCGGCGTGCTGGCCGCGCGGTGCGTGGGCGCACGCGCTACAGCCGGCTGGTGGGGGCGGCCAGTGGCAGGCGCGCCGGCCGACGGAGGCGGCAGGCGGCGCAGCTGCGCGCCGGCGCACCCTGCACGCGGCGCCGTGCGGCCAAAGTAGGTC
>NW_026047398.1:412500-415000 GCF_023864345.2 Schistocerca serialis cubense
TAACCTAACCTACGTCGTACCTTAACCTAACCTACGTCGTACCTTAACCTAACCTACGTCGTACCTTAACCTAACCTACGTCGTACCTTAACCTAACCTACGTCGTACCTTAACCTAACCTACGTCGTACCTTAACCTAACCTACGTCGTACCTTAACCTAACCTACGTCGTACCTTAACCTAACCTACGTCGTACCTTAACCTAACCTACGTCGTACCTTAACCTAACCTACGTCGTACCTTAACCTAACCTACGTCGTACCTTAACCTAACCTACGTCGTACCTTAACCTAACCTGTATTGCGCCTTAACCTAACCTGTATTGCGCCTTAACCTAACCTGTATTGCGCCTTAACCTAACCTGTATTGCGCCTTAACCTAACCTGTATTGCGCCTTAACCTAACCTGTATTGCGCCTTAACCTAACCTGTATTGCGCCTTAACCTAACCTGTATTGCGCCTTAACCTAACCTGTATTGCGCCTTAACCTAACCTGTATTGCGCCTTAACCTAACCTGTATTGCGCCTTAACCTAACCTGTATTGCGCCTTAACCTAACCTGTATTGCGCCTTAACCTAACCTGTATTGCGCCTTAACCTAACCTGTATTGCGCCTTAACCTAACCTGTATTGCGCCTTAACGTAACCTGTATTGCGCCTTAACGTAACCTGTATTGCGCCTTAACGTAACCTATATTGCGCCTTAACCTAACCTATATTGCGCCTTAACGTAACCTATATTGCGCCTTAACGTAACCTATATTGCGCCTTAACGTAACCTATATTGCGCCTTAACGTAACCTATATTGCGCCTTAACGTAACCTATATTGCGCCTTAACGTAACCTATATTGCGCCTTAACGTAACCTATATTGCGCCTTAACGTAACCTATATTGCGCCTTAACGTAACCTATATTGCGCCTTAACGTAACCTATATTGCGCCTTAACGTAACCTATATTGCGCCTTAACGTAACCTATATTGCGCCTTAACGTAACCTATATTGCGCCTTAACGTAACCTATATTGCGCCTTAACGTAACCTATATTGCGCCTTAACGTAACCTATATTGCGCCTTAACGTAACCTATATTGCGCCTTAACGTAACCTATATTGCGCCTTAACGTAACCCACATTGTGCTGTAACCCAACACACGTTGGGCCTTAACCCAACACACGTTGGGCCTTAACCCAACACACGTTGGGCCTTAACCCAACACACGTTGGGCCTTAACCCAACACACGTTGGGCCTTAACCCAACACACGTTGGGCCTTAACCCAACACACGTTGGGCCTTAACCCAACACACGTTGGGCCTTAACCCAACACACGTTGGGCCTTAACCCAACACACGTTGGGCCTTAACCCAACACACGTTGGGCCTTAACCTGCTCTGTAATTGTCATACGACGCGTTAAATTAGTGTAGTGTTGCCCAACTGCAACCCCCGCAATATAGTTTGCTACTCGCACTGCCCGGTCCCCAGTGTATCGCTTCATGTTAAACACCTTGCAGCTATACACTGTAATGTGGATGGCAGCAGGACGTACATGCTCAATGCCCTTTGCAGTTGTTCATTGGCATTTGCAGTTGTTCATTGGCATTCGCATGGCGAAGCACTTAGCCTACGCTGTGGTACGGCCTGTGTCAACTGTCCGCTGATGTTGTACGTCCAAATCACACACTGTACTGCACATTGGTCCTCATGTACTGAATGATACATCGTGGTACATGTGACCGTACAACGACTGCGCCAACAACGGCGAACCATGCGGTCCAAATGTTGTGCACTCAGCTACGTGTCGTCTCCCTATAAGAGCTGGATTGCAGTGTGGTATGCCCTGGATGGCGATCAGCATGAGCCGTCTGTTGATGTAGTGGCGCGTGTTGTCAGACGTAGTCGTCTCTTCTCACACACCGTGATAGCATGGTGCACTGCGTTCCACATCTGCGACATGCGACAGAGGCCGGTTGACAGTCGTTCGCGCAATGGACATCGCATACGTACGGGGGCCACCTTCCACGTGTTCGCGAAGCGTGCACATGTTGTTGCGTGTATGTGGGCAGACAGTGTGTCGTGACACCTGACACAGGCATGCAACAATCGTTGAATTTGCAAATGGCGATGGACGCCTACGTTTGCTGGTGACGTTACGCAAATGAACAACTGGTAAACCGTTGTGGTGCGGTTGTTCTCGCTAGAGGTGAATCAGTGATGGCGACGATCGGTTGAGCTACCAACCGGTTGTTCCAGCGATACCCACCATGCCCACGAACGTGAATGGCATCTGGGTGTGAAGCGATACGCGGCGGTGGCTGGGTGGGACCGTCCCCGGCCGGTGAGGGGGGGCCTCCCGGCGTGCTGGCCGCGCGGTGCGTGGGCGCACGCGCTACAGCCGGCTGGTGGGGGCGGCCAGTGGCAGGCGCGCCGGCCGACGGAGGCGGCAGGCGGCGCAGCTGCGCGCCGGCGCACCCTGCACGCGGCGCCGTGCGGCCAA
>NW_026047398.1:420000-425000 GCF_023864345.2 Schistocerca serialis cubense
TCGGTGCAGATCTTGGTGGTAGTAGCAAATACTCCAGCGAGGCCCTGGAGGGCTGACGCGGAGAAGGGTTTCGTGTGAACAGCCGTTGCACACGAGTCAGTCGATCCTAAGCCCTAGGAGAAATCCGATGTTGATGGGGGCCGTCATAGCATGATGCACTTTGTGCTGGCCCCCGTTGGGCGAAAGGGAATCCGGTTCCTATTCCGGAACCCGGCAGCGGAACCGATACAAGTCGGGCCCCTCTTTTAGAGATGCTCGTCGGGGTGACCCAAAAGGACCCGGAGACGCCGTCGGGAGATCGGGGAAGAGTTTTCTTTTCTGCATGAGCGTTCGAGTTCCCTGGAATCCTCTAGCAGGGAGATAGGGTTTGGAACGCGAAGAGCACCGCAGTTGCGGCGGTGTCCCGATCTTCCCCTCGGACCTTGAAAATCCGGGAGAGGGCCACGTGGAGGTGTCGCGCCGGTTCGTACCCATATCCGCAGCAGGTCTCCAAGGTGAAGAGCCTCTAGTCGATAGAATAATGTAGGTAAGGGAAGTCGGCAAATTGGATCCGTAACTTCGGGATAAGGATTGGCTCTGAGGATCGGGGCGTGTCGGGCTTGGTCGGGAAGTGGGTCAGCGCTAACGTGCCGGGCCTGGGCGAGGTGAGTGCCGTAGGGGTGCCGGTAAGTGCGGGCGTTTAGCGCGGGCGTGGTCTGCTCTCGCCGTTGGTTGGCCTCGTGCTGGCCGGCGGTGCAGGATGCGCGCGCCTGCGCGGCGTTCGCGCCCCGGTGCTTCAACCTGCGTGCAGGATCCGAGCTCGGTCCCGTGCCTTGGCCTCCCACGGATCTTCCTTGCTGCGAGGCCGCGTCCGCCTTAGCGTGCTCCTCCGGGGGCGCGCGGGTGCGCGGATTCTCTTCGGCCGCCATTCAACGATCAACTCAGAACTGGCACGGACTGGGGGAATCCGACTGTCTAATTAAAACAAAGCATTGCGATGGCCCTAGCGGGTGTTGACGCAATGTGATTTCTGCCCAGTGCTCTGAATGTCAACGTGAAGAAATTCAAGCAAGGCGCGGGTAAACGGCGTGAGTTAACTATGACTTCTCTTAATCTAGCCAAATGCCTCGTCATCTAATTAGTGACGCGCATGAATGGATTAACGAGATTCCCGCTGTCCCTATCTAAGGACAGCAGGGGAAGGATGCGACTCGAACATCTTAGCCTCTCCTTCCCAAGTGTCCCTGCCCGCCTTCTCGAGGTGCAGCTGTTAAGCCTTCGGGCGACCGAAGGGCAGGGGCGCGACGGTGTGCTGAACAACTTGCACACCGGTTCCGGTGGCTGCATTTGTCGCGGCGGGATCCTGGCCTAAGTCGGCGAAGGTCACCCGCCCTGCCCCTGGAATTCCGGGGCATGATCCGCCAAGCCGGGGCGTGGTGACATGTCCCCGGTTAGGTTAGATGGGTCCAGACCCCCGAACGTCTGGGGGACCGGCCCGGCACCTGAGTAGGACCGGGTCTTTAGCCTTTTGGTGGGAACTCGGCCTAGTAGGGGGCGAAGGACGGGGAGTGAATCCGCTCTCCCGGAATGCGGGTGGCATTCGCCGGTAAGGGAGCGGGAGAAAACTTCGATGATGCAGCCATCGAAGAGGACTAGTGCGCTGTACCCACGGCGTGCTAAACCTAGCAGCTCAGTTGTAGAGAGCTCTTGGTCGAGGGGCGTGACCGGTGAGCGAGCTGCATTTAGCCTCCCCCCATGCCAGAGAGGCCGGTCCGGGGAAAGAGACGGGCCTCCTTTTCACTCTCTTCATTTCGTCAAGATGGCTGAACAAGTAGAGAGTGACCATGCGTTTGAAGGCGATTCGAATTACGATGATGCTTTATCTGTAGCCGAGCGTCATGCTCGTTTCTTAAAGTTACTGGATTCCAGTGTAAAGAATGGCAAAATTAGTAATCAGGCGATAAATAATATTCGGGATTGTGTTGCTAGGTGGGCAATGGCTCATTCCCAGTTAGAGGGGAGATTGATAGAATTGCAGAAGGAAAACGAACGCCTCAGGAGTCAGCCACCAGTTGCAAAATCTTATGCCGCGGTCGCGAGTACCCCTGTGGTCAAGGCGCCATCGGCAAAAGAGACAATACAGGAAAATATCAAGAAGGTTGTCCCAACGGTGTTTATCAAGCCAAAAGAGGGGGAGGATATTCGAGCAGTCAAGACTGCATTCGAGAAGTGTATAGATCCTAAGCGAGACAAGATTAAAATAAATACAGTAAGAACTGCAAAAAATGTACTGATCGTGGAAACGGCAACTCAAGAAGACAGTCAGCGCATTATGACAAATCCTCAGTTAACTGAGAAGGTCAAATGCGAACCGCCTAGGAGGCGAAGGCCTTTGATGTGCCTATACGATGTCCCGACATATATGAGTGCGGACAGCTTGTTGGATTCCATATACGTGCAGAATTTCGACATGACTATGACAAGGGAGGATTTCGATAGCCAGTTTAGACTCAGATTTAAAGTCGGACCAAGGGAGAAACTTACAGTTCACCATGTGGTGGAAGTCTCTCCGGAACTTTGGAAGCCTCTTACTAGAATTGGCAGGTTGTACGTTGGATATTCAGCGTTAAATATTAAAGATTACTTGGCGGTGCCGCGTTGCACCAAGTGCCAAGACTTGAACCATACAAATAAGTATTGTCAGGAAGAACATGCCCTGTGTGCCCATTGTGGGCAGGTGGGTCATGAAAGGAAGGCCTGTCCTAATAAGGACAAACCCCAGGTCTGTATACCGTGTAAGAAGCGGGGAAGAAAGTGTGGTGGACCTAAAGACTGCCCTACCTACCGCATGTTCCTTGACAGAATAATTCAGCGAACTGATTATGGCGACCCTTAAGGCGCCGAAAAAGAAATCTCCGAGTAAAATTAAAAGGGACGCGGAACGGGGCAAGTTAATTAGTAAGGCTCTGTCCACAGGTACACTGTACAGCCCAGAAGATGTTCCGGGCGCCACTGGAGGATCGATGGTCGACGTCGGCATCCAAACAGATGTCGACTTGGAGACGGCGATCGGTCGGCTAACTAGTCGACTGTCAAGAACCAAGATGGAGGAGCCGGCGAAGCAAGACTCACAGACTACAGATCAAGGCGCGAGTACAGTCCCTAATGAAGACGGTGGCGGTGGTAGTAGTGGTGGTGGTAGTAGTGGCAGATCAAATGTAAATTTTGTAAATAGTGCAAAGTCGAGTACAGTTTCTACTGAGGATGTTGGTGGCGATGGTAGTAACTGTAGATCTAATGTAAATATTGTAAATAGTGCAAAGTTGAATGGTGCAAGCACTTTTTATAATGCAGTTGGTCCTGGAGACGTGTATAATGATTTTGAACATAAGTTGCGGTTAACCAGGCTTGAGGAACCAGCATTGTTGACTGTTGCACTGAGGCAGCTTGTTCGGACTGGACATAGACATGGCCAAGATATTACTTATCCAGCCTTGGAGGACGTGGATTGTATAAGTTTGCACGTGGCAAATATTCCTTCGCAATCTGATGATTTAAAGGAGTTGGTGGAGCAGGTGTTTGCCAGGCGGGGCCGTAAATTCGATCTCGAAAAAATATACCGGGACATGGTTAAAATGTACGGTAGAAACGTTGTAGATCTCTCGAAATCTTGGCCCGCCAGTCGCCTGCATGTTTTTTACCCCCCTGGTTGATGGGGAGTTTTAAGGTACTACAGATAAACGCAATGCGTAGCCATTTGGTTACGCAAGAGTTAAGAAGGATTGCGGAAGATGACATGCTGGACATTTTAGTAATTCAAGAACCCGCCTCCTGTGCTGGTCGGATTCCTGGATTTCCTGCAACTGCGCAAGTGGTATTCTCCGGTGAGAATCCTATGAGCGCTGTTGTAGTTCTGAATAAGCTGATTAGAACAACTGTGTTAACACAATTTTGTAATGATCACGTAATCGTTGTTGAACTTAACTTGATGTCACATTTAGTATTCCTTGTAAATGTATATTGTCAATTCAGACAACATATCATGGGATTTCTTAGTCAGTTGGATTGGATCTTAAGAATGTTACAAGGAAAGCCGGTCATTGTATGTATGGACGCAAACGCAAAGTCCCCTTTGTGGTTTAGTGTGGAACAGGATGAGCGAGGTGTTGAGTTGGAGAATCTCATAATGCAGATGCAATTAGATGTTATAAACCAACCTGGCTATCCGCCTACCTTTTCAGGAAGGGCGGGTGCTGTTTCCAATATAGATGTTACGCTTGCATCTCTAAGTGCAGCACCACACATCAGAAACTGGAGAGTTGTAAGTAATCTTACTGTAAGTGACCACAATTGTATTTTCTTTGATTACCATATGGAAGTTGAAGAAGATCTCGGGGACTGGGTAGAACGTTATAATTATCGAAAGACGGATTGGAACCGGCTGGCACAGGAGTTTCGTCCTCCAGGGCTTGGATCAGAGGAGGAGATACATAACGTGGATGAAGCGGTAGACGAACTAGTGGCATCTATTGAGGCGGCTATTGCTACGTCCGTTCCTCGGGTGGCAAGGTTTGTTCGCAAACAGGCTACTCCATGGCCCCCAGAGCTGAGTGAGCTCAGGCGGTCTGTCAGGCGGGCAAGAAGTAATTACCAAAGGGGCTTCACACAAGAAGAACGACAGTACCACCTAAGGATTTACCGTCGCCTCAAGGCTCGATACCAGGAGTCCGTACAACGTCTAAGACGGCAGTCATGGCAGAACTTTGTGAATGAGCAGCTGGGATTGGACCCCTGGGGGGTCCCGTACAAGCTTGTACGAGAGAAGATCAGATCTCCCACGATGCTGTCTACTCTGCAGCTGGAAAATGGGCGGTGCACCAAGACTTGGGAAGAGACAGCTAATGTTTTGATGGAAGTTCTGTTGCCGGACGACGTCGTTGAGGAGGATACTGAGGAGCAGCGGGCAATACGAGCTGCGTTATTGGTACCATATGAAAATGGAGCACACGTGTACCCTTTCT
>NW_026047398.1:430000-435000 GCF_023864345.2 Schistocerca serialis cubense
CCACGCCCCCCTGCGTGGGAAGAGTCTTTCTAGGCCATGACCCACCGGAAGGGCGCAGCGTCCCCCACCCCAGACATGTGACGTCACACCATCGGTATTGACGACTAGACTGATTCCTTATAATCATTTGCCATACACCGGTGGAAGCTGCCGAGACGAGTAACTACATAGCGGGCTCGCCGTGTCACTAATGTACAGAGATACAACAGTTTCGACTGGAACCGGATTAAACGTATACACGGCGCTGATTAGTAATAGATAGAGCCATCAGAATACAGATAATGTATACAACTGTCCGTATACATGCTGAAAGACTCTGCTCACAATCACAACCACACGTCAGCCACACACCCTTATCACGCACTACTCTCTGCCTGTAACACGCACACAGACAATATGTAAGCACCAGCATGGAACAACACCCAGTGCATCCTCTCCGCCACATTAGACAATCCACACTGTCATAACCAGACTGGGAGGTCCACTCAGAAAACAGAATATCCCACCCACCCGACAACCACCATTGCTCAGCCAAGCCACCAACACCCACACATGTCCTACACAGGGGTGCACCCAACATCACAATACTGCCTCCTCTCACAGCACACAAACAATGGCAGGAATGAAAGACACAGGTCTGCCACAACCATGGAATCAGAGCGCCGCCTGTCATGAGCCAAAGGTGCATCCTGACGTGGCAAATCAGATGATGCCGCAGGCATCCACTTACTATAGTCACAATCAACAAACCGGCCGCCCCGCCCCCCATTAAACCTTTCCTTACAACAATGTGTACCTTAACCTAACCTATATCGTACCGTAACCTAACCTATATCGTACCGTAACCTAACCTACGTCGTACCGTAACCTAACCTACGTCGTACCGTAACCTAACCTACGTCGTACCGTAACCTAACCTACGTCGTACCGTAACCTAACCTACGTCGTACCGTAACCTAACCTACGTCGTACCGTAACCTAACCTACGTCGTACCGTAACCTAACCTACGTCGTACCTTAACCTAACCTACGTCGTACCTTAACCTAACCTACGTCGTACCTTAACCTAACCTACGTCGTACCTTAACCTAACCTACGTCGTACCTTAACCTAACCTACGTCGTACCTTAACCTAACCTACGTCGTACCTTAACCTAACCTACGTCGTACCTTAACCTAACCTACGTCGTACCTTAACCTAACCTACGTCGTACCTTAACCTAACCTACGTCGTACCTTAACCTAACCTACGTCGTACCTTAACCTAACCTACGTCGTACCTTAACCTAACCTACGTCGTACCTTAACCTAACCTACGTCGTACCTTAACCTAACCTACGTCGTACCTTAACCTAACCTACGTCGTACCTTAACCTAACCTACGTCGTACCTTAACCTAACCTACGTCGTACCTTAACCTAACCTACGTCGTACCTTAACCTAACCTACGTCGTACCTTAACCTAACCTACGTCGTACCTTAACCTAACCTACGTCGTACCTTAACCTAACCTACGTCGTACCTTAACCTAACCTACGTCGTACCTTAACCTAACCTACGTCGTACCTTAACCTAACCTACGTCGTACCTTAACCTAACCTACGTCGTACCTTAACCTAACCTACGTCGTACCTTAACCTAACCTACGTCGTACCTTAACCTAACCTACGTCGTACCTTAACCTAACCTGTATTGCGCCTTAACCTAACCTGTATTGCGCCTTAACCTAACCTGTATTGCGCCTTAACCTAACCTGTATTGCGCCTTAACCTAACCTGTATTGCGCCTTAACCTAACCTGTATTGCGCCTTAACCTAACCTGTATTGCGCCTTAACCTAACCTGTATTGCGCCTTAACCTAACCTGTATTGCGCCTTAACCTAACCTGTATTGCGCCTTAACCTAACCTGTATTGCGCCTTAACCTAACCTGTATTGCGCCTTAACCTAACCTGTATTGTGCCTTAACCTAACCTGTATTGCGCCTTAACCTAACCTGTATTGCGCCTTAACCTAACCTGTATTGCGCCTTAACCTAACCTGTATTGCGCCTTAACGTAACCTGTATTGCGCCTTAACGTAACCTGTATTGCGCCTTAACGTAACCTGTATTGCGCCTTAACGTAACCTATATTGTGCCTTAACGTAACCTATATTGCGCCTTAACGTAACCTATATTGCGCCTTAACGTAACCTATATTGCGCCTTAACGTAACCTATATTGCGCCTTAACGTAACCTATATTGCGCCTTAACGTAACCTATATTGCGCCTTAACGTAACCTATATTGCGCCTTAACGTAACCTATATTGCGCCTTAACGTAACCTATATTGCGCCTTAACGTAACCTATATTGCGCCTTAACGTAACCTATATTGCGCCTTAACGTAACCTATATTGCGCCTTAACGTAACCTATATTGCGCCTTAACGTGACCTATATTGCGCCTTAACGTAACCTATATTGCGCCTTAACGTAACCTATATTGCGCCTTAACGTAACCTATATTGCGCCTTAACGTAACCTATATTGCGCCTTAACGTAACCTATATTGCGCCTTAACGTAACCTATATTGCGCCTTAACGTAACCTATATTGCGCCTTAACGTAACCTATATTGCGCCTTAACGTAACCTATATTGCGCCTTAACGTAACCTATATTGCGCCTTAACGTAACCCACATTGTGCTGTAACCCAACACACGTTGGGCCTTAACCCAACACACGTTGGGCCTTAACCCAACACACGTTGGGCCTTAACCCAACACACGTTGGGCCTTAACCCAACACACGTTGGGCCTTAACCCAACACACGTTGGGCCTTAACCCAACACACGTTGGGCCTTAACCCAACACACGTTGGGCCTTAACCCAACACACGTTGGGCCTTAACCCAACACACGTTGGGCCTTAACCCAACACACGTTGGGCCTTAACCCAACACACGTTGGGCCTTAACCTGCTCTGTAATTGTCATACGACGCGTTAAATTAGTGTAGTGTTGCCCAACTGCAACCCCCGCAATATAGTTTGCTACTCGCACTGCCCGGTCCCCAGTGTATCGCTTCATGTTAAACACCTTGCAGCTATACACTGTAATGTGGATGGCAGCAGGACGTACATGCTCAATGCCCTTTGCAGTTGTTCATTGGCATTTGCAGTTGTTCATTGGCATTCGCATGGCGAAGCACTTAGCCTACGCTGTGGTACGGCCTGTGTCAACTGTCCGCTGATGTTGTACGTCCAAATCACACACTGTACTGCACATTGGTCCTCATGTACTGAATGATACATCGTGGTACATGTGACCGTACAACGACTGCGCCAACAACGGCGAACCATGCGGTCCAAATGTTGTGCACTCAGCTACGTGTCGTCTCCCTATAAGAGCTGGATTGCAGTGTGGTATGCCCTGGATGGCGATCAGCATGAGCCGTCTGTTGATGTAGTGGCGCGTGTTGTCAGACGTAGTCGTCTCTTCTCACACACCGTGATAGCATGGTGCACTGCGTTCCACATCTGCGACATGCGACAGAGGCCGGTTGACAGTCGTTCGCGCAATGGACATCGCATACGTACGGGGGCCACCTTCCACGTGTTCGCGAAGCGTGCACATGTTGTTGCGTGTATGTGGGCAGACAGTGTGTCGTGACACCTGACACAGGCATGCAACAATCGTTGAATTTGCAAATGGCGATGGACGCCTACGTTTGCTGGTGACGTTACGCAAATGAACAACTGGTAAACCGTTGTGGTGCGGTTGTTCTCGCTAGAGGTGAATCAGTGATGGCGACGATCGGTTGAGCTACCAACCGGTTGTTCCAGCGATACCCACCATGCCCACGAACGTGAATGGCATCTGGGTGTGAAGCGATACGCGGCGGTGGCTGGGTGGGACCGTCCCCGGCCGGTGAGGGGGGGCCTCCCGGCGTGCTGGCCGCGCGGTGCGTGGGCGCACGCGCTACAGCCGGCTGGTGGGGGCGGCCAGTGGCAGGCGCGCCGGCCGACGGAGGCGGCAGGCGGCGCAGCTGCGCGCCGGCGCACCCTGCACGCGGCGCCGTGCGGCCAAAGTAGGTCCTCGCGGGCCCGGTGCGAAGCGCGGTGGACATCTGCAGTGTGCTGGTCCGATTGAGGACTGTGTGCGCTGAGGATGCGCCGCCGCCTGGCGCTCGGCGCCGCGACGCCGTCTGCTGCTCGGTCGCCTCTGCGGTTCTCGCAGGTGGTTTGTATCGCAGCTGTGCGGACGTGTTGGCGCGTGCGCTGTGCTGGGAGAGTTCGCTTCGGCACCCAAGTGGGGCTTTTGTCCTTCTGTGGCGCTGGCGTTGGAGCTGCCGGTCACCGTAGGTGGCGCGTGTTGTCTCCCGCCGGCAATGCCACGACAGCACGCTCCCGGGCCTCTGTCGGCAGCGGCAAGCTCAGTTGGGAGCACGGGTGGTCGCACCTAAAGCGTCTACTCGCCAAACTCCGGGCGATTGCGCCTCTCTCGAACCCGACCAAGTACTTAGGACGGCGCTGCGCGCCGCCGGGACCTGAGAGGGTTTCGAGGTGTATGGTGCAGGGGAGCTCAGCCTCCTCCTGTTTGCAGAATAATTGAGCGGACGCTTGCGTGTTCGCGCGGGCCCCCGGGACACACTCCCGGGCGGCCGGCTGCTCAGCTCTAGTTGACGCAGCTCCCTGGTTGATCCTGCCAGTAGTCATATGCTTGTCTCAAAGATTAAGCCATGCATGTCTCAGTACAAGCCGCATTAAGGTGAAACCGCGAATGGCTCATTAAATCAGTTATGGTTCCTTAGATCGTACCCACGTTACTTGGATAACTGTGGTAATTCTAGAGCTAATACATGCAAACAGAGTCCCGACCAGAGATGGAAGGGACGCTTTTATTAGATCAAAACCAATCGGTCGGCTCGTCCGGTCCGTTTGCCTTGGTGACTCTGAATAACTTTGGGCTGATCGCACGGTCCTCGTACCGGCGACGCATCTTTCAAATGTCTGCCTTAT
>NW_026047398.1:442500-450000 GCF_023864345.2 Schistocerca serialis cubense
GCCCCACTCCAACCGCCCAACTCGCAACTCCAGCGGATGAACGGCGGACTTTTCCCGCAGTCGCAATGTGCAATCCACCCCTATAACATGCGTTTCATGAAGAGGTACGTCCAATATGCGACATTCCCGCTGTCCCTATACATGAGCTGCGAGCTGTACCAGTTACGAGCTAGAGACGCGATCGCGTTGCTCTCTGTACGAATGCCGATGCTGAGCGGTCAGCTAGGAGGCGCTCCATCCATGTCGGTACCGGTGAGCGTTGCACTCGCAGTCGCAAAAACGTACGGCAAGTATATTACTCGGAAGAGTCAATGACAGTCCACGCCCCCCTGCGTGGGAAGAGTCTTTCTAGGCCATGACCCACCGGAAGGGCGCAGCGTCCCCCACCCCAGACATGTGACGTCACACCATCGGTATTGACGACTAGACTGATTCCTTATAATCATTTGCCATACACCGGTGGAAGCTGCCGAGACGAGTAACTACATAGCGGGCTCGCCGTGTCACTAATGTACAGAGATACAACAGTTTCGACTGGAACCGGATTAAACGTATACACGGCGCTGATTAGTAATAGATAGAGCCATCAGAATACAGATAATGTATACAACTGTCCGTATACATGCTGAAAGACTCTGCTCACAATCACAACCACACGTCAGCCACACACCCTTATCACGCACTACTCTCTGCCTGTAACACGCACACAGACAATATGTAAGCACCAGCATGGAACAACACCCAGTGCATCCTCTCCGCCACATTAGACAATCCACACTGTCATAACCAGACTGGGAGGTCCACTCAGAAAACAGAATATCCCACCCACCCGACAACCACCATTGCTCAGCCAAGCCACCAACACCCACACATGTCCTACACAGGGGTGCACCCAACATCACAATACTGCCTCCTCTCACAGCACACAAACAATGGCAGGAATGAAAGACACAGGTCTGCCACAACCATGGAATCAGAGCGCCGCCTGTCATGAGCCAAAGGTGCATCCTGACGTGGCAAATCAGATGATGCCGCAGGCATCCACTTACTATAGTCACAATCAACAAACCGGCCGCCCCGCCCCCCATTAAACCTTTCCTTACAACAATGTGTACCTTAACCTAACCTATATCGTACCGTAACCTAACCTATATCGTACCGTAACCTAACCTATATCGTACCGTAACCTAACCTACGTCGTACCGTAACCTAACCTACGTCGTACCGTAACCTAACCTACGTCGTACCGTAACCTAACCTACGTCGTACCGTAACCTAACCTACGTCGTACCGTAACCTAACCTACGTCGTACCTTAACCTAACCTACGTCGTACCTTAACCTAACCTACGTCGTACCTTAACCTAACCTACGTCGTACCTTAACCTAACCTACGTCGTACCTTAACCTAACCTACGTCGTACCTTAACCTAACCTACGTCGTACCTTAACCTAACCTACGTCGTACCTTAACCTAACCTACGTCGTACCTTAACCTAACCTACGTCGTACCTTAACCTAACCTACGTCGTACCTTAACCTAACCTACGTCGTACCTTAACCTAACCTACGTCGTACCTTAACCTAACCTACGTCGTACCTTAACCTAACCTACGTCGTACCTTAACCTAACCTACGTCGTACCTTAACCTAACCTACGTCGTACCTTAACCTAACCTACGTCGTACCTTAACCTAACCTACGTCGTACCTTAACCTAACCTACGTCGTACCTTAACCTAACCTACGTCGTACCTTAACCTAACCTACGTCGTACCTTAACCTAACCTACGTCGTACCTTAACCTAACCTACGTCGTACCTTAACCTAACCTACGTCGTACCTTAACCTAACCTGTATTGCGCCTTAACCTAACCTGTATTGCGCCTTAACCTAACCTGTATTGCGCCTTAACCTAACCTGTATTGCGCCTTAACCTAACCTGTATTGCGCCTTAACCTAACCTGTATTGCGCCTTAACCTAACCTGTATTGCGCCTTAACCTAACCTGTATTGCGCCTTAACCTAACCTGTATTGCGCCTTAACCTAACCTGTATTGCGCCTTAACCTAACCTGTATTGCGCCTTAACCTAACCTGTATTGCGCCTTAACCTAACCTGTATTGCGCCTTAACGTAACCTGTATTGCGCCTTAACGTAACCTATATTGCGCCTTAACGTAACCTATATTGCGCCTTAACCTAACCTATATTGCGCCTTAACGTAACCTATATTGCGCCTTAACGTAACCTATATTGCGCCTTAACGTAACCTATATTGCGCCTTAACGTAACCTATATTGCGCCTTAACGTAACCTATATTGCGCCTTAACGTAACCTATATTGCGCCTTAACGTAACCTATATTGCGCCTTAACGTAACCTATATTGCGCCTTAACGTAACCTATATTGCGCCTTAACGTAACCTATATTGCGCCTTAACGTAACCTATATTGCGCCTTAACGTAACCTATATTGCGCCTTAACGTAACCTATATTGCGCCTTAACGTAACCTATATTGCGCCTTAACGTAACCTATATTGCGCCTTAACGTAACCTATATTGCGCCTTAACGTAACCTATATTGCGCCTTAACGTAACCTATATTGCGCCTTAACGTAACCTATATTGCGCCTTAACGTAACCTATATTGCGCCTTAACGTAACCCACATTGTGCTGTAACCCAACACACGTTGGGCCTTAACCCAACACACGTTGGGCCTTAACCCAACACACGTTGGGCCTTAACCCAACACACGTTGGGCCTTAACCCAACACACGTTGGGCCTTAACCCAACACACGTTGGGCCTTAACCCAACACACGTTGGGCCTTAACCCAACACACGTTGGGCCTTAACCCAACACACGTTGGGCCTTAACCCAACACACGTTGGGCCTTAACCCAACACACGTTGGGCCTTAACCCAACACACGTTGGGCCTTAACCCAACACACGTTGGGCCTTAACCTGCTCTGTAATTGTCATACGACGCGTTAAATTAGTGTAGTGTTGCCCAACTGCAACCCCCGCAATATAGTTTGCTACTCGCACTGCCCGGTCCCCAGTGTATCGCTTCATGTTAAACACCTTGCAGCTATACACTGTAATGTGGATGGCAGCAGGACGTACATGCTCAATGCCCTTTGCAGTTGTTCATTGGCATTTGCAGTTGTTCATTGGCATTCGCATGGCGAAGCACTTAGCCTACGCTGTGGTACGGCCTGTGTCAACTGTCCGCTGATGTTGTACGTCCAAATCACACACTGTACTGCACATTGGTCCTCATGTACTGAATGATACATCGTGGTACATGTGACCGTACAACGACTGCGCCAACAACGGCGAACCATGCGGTCCAAATGTTGTGCACTCAGCTACGTGTCGTCTCCCTATAAGAGCTGGATTGCAGTGTGGTATGCCCTGGATGGCGATCAGCATGAGCCGTCTGTTGATGTAGTGGCGCGTGTTGTCAGACGTAGTCGTCTCTTCTCACACACCGTGATAGCATGGTGCACTGCGTTCCACATCTGCGACATGCGACAGAGGCCGGTTGACAGTCGTTCGCGCAATGGACATCGCATACGTACGGGGGCCACCTTCCACGTGTTCGCGAAGCGTGCACATGTTGTTGCGTGTATGTGGGCAGACAGTGTGTCGTGACACCTGACACAGGCATGCAACAATCGTTGAATTTGCAAATGGCGATGGACGCCTACGTTTGCTGGTGACGTTACGCAAATGAACAACTGGTAAACCGTTGTGGTGCGGTTGTTCTCGCTAGAGGTGAATCAGTGATGGCGACGATCGGTTGAGCTACCAACCGGTTGTTCCAGCGATACCCACCATGCCCACGAACGTGAATGGCATCTGGGTGTGAAGCGATACGCGGCGGTGGCTGGGTGGGACCGTCCCCGGCCGGTGAGGGGGGGCCTCCCGGCGTGCTGGCCGCGCGGTGCGTGGGCGCACGCGCTACAGCCGGCTGGTGGGGGCGGCCAGTGGCAGGCGCGCCGGCCGACGGAGGCGGCAGGCGGCGCAGCTGCGCGCCGGCGCACCCTGCACGCGGCGCCGTGCGGCCAAAGTAGGTCCTCGCGGGCCCGGTGCGAAGCGCGGTGGACATCTGCAGTGTGCTGGTCCGATTGAGGACTGTGTGCGCTGAGGATGCGCCGCCGCCTGGCGCTCGGCGCCGCGACGCCGTCTGCTGCTCGGTCGCCTCTGCGGTTCTCGCAGGTGGTTTGTATCGCAGCTGTGCGGACGTGTTGGCGCGTGCGCTGTGCTGGGAGAGTTCGCTTCGGCACCCAAGTGGGGCTTTTGTCCTTCTGTGGCGCTGGCGTTGGAGCTGCCGGTCACCGTAGGTGGCGCGTGTTGTCTCCCGCCGGCAATGCCACGACAGCACGCTCCCGGGCCTCTGTCGGCAGCGGCAAGCTCAGTTGGGAGCACGGGTGGTCGCACCTAAAGCGTCTACTCGCCAAACTCCGGGCGATTGCGCCTCTCTCGAACCCGACCAAGTACTTAGGACGGCGCTGCGCGCCGCCGGGACCTGAGAGGGTTTCGAGGTGTATGGTGCAGGGGAGCTCAGCCTCCTCCTGTTTGCAGAATAATTGAGCGGACGCTTGCGTGTTCGCGCGGGCCCCCGGGACACACTCCCGGGCGGCCGGCTGCTCAGCTCTAGTTGACGCAGCTCCCTGGTTGATCCTGCCAGTAGTCATATGCTTGTCTCAAAGATTAAGCCATGCATGTCTCAGTACAAGCCGCATTAAGGTGAAACCGCGAATGGCTCATTAAATCAGTTATGGTTCCTTAGATCGTACCCACGTTACTTGGATAACTGTGGTAATTCTAGAGCTAATACATGCAAACAGAGTCCCGACCAGAGATGGAAGGGACGCTTTTATTAGATCAAAACCAATCGGTCGGCTCGTCCGGTCCGTTTGCCTTGGTGACTCTGAATAACTTTGGGCTGATCGCACGGTCCTCGTACCGGCGACGCATCTTTCAAATGTCTGCCTTATCAACTGTCGATGGTAGGTTCTGCGCCTACCATGGTTGTAACGGGTAACGGGGAATCAGGGTTCGATTCCGGAGAGGGAGCCTGAGAAACGGCTACCACATCCAAGGAAGGCAGCAGGCGCGCAAATTACCCACTCCCGGCACGGGGAGGTAGTGACGAAAAATAACGATACGGGACTCATCCGAGGCCCCGTAATCGGAATGAGTACACTTTAAATCCTTTAACGAGTATCTATTGGAGGGCAAGTCTGGTGCCAGCAGCCGCGGTAATTCCAGCTCCAATAGCGTATATTAAAGTTGTTGCGGTTAAAAAGCTCGTAGTTGGATTTGTGTCCCACGCTGTTGGTTCACCGCCCGTCGGTGTTTAACTGGCATGTATCGTGGGACGTCCTGCCGGTGGGGCGAGCTGAAGGCGTGCGACGCGCCTCGTGCGTGCTCGTGCGTCCCGAGGCGGACCCCGTTGCAATCCTACCAGGGTGCTCTTGAGTGAGTGTCTCGGTGGGCCGGCACGTTTACTTTGAACAAATTAGAGTGCTTAAAGCAGGCAAGCCCGCCTGAATACTGTGTGCATGGAATAATGGAATAGGACCTCGGTTCTATTTTGTTGGTTTTCGGAACCCGAGGTAATGATTAATAGGGACAGGCGGGGGCATTCGTATTGCGACGTTAGAGGTGAAATTCTTGGATCGTCGCAAGACGAACAGAAGCGAAAGCATTTGCCAAGTATGTTTTCATTAATCAAGAACGAAAGTTAGAGGTTCGAAGGCGATCAGATACCGCCCTAGTTCTAACCATAAACGATGCCAGCCAGCGATCCGCCGCAGTTCCTCCGATGACTCGGCGGGCAGCCTCCGGGAAACCAAAGCTTTTGGGTTCCGGGGGAAGTATGGTTGCAAAGCTGAAACTTAAAGGAATTGACGGAAGGGCACCACCAGGAGTGGAGCCTGCGGCTTAATTTGACTCAACACGGGAAACCTCACCAGGCCCGGACACCGGAAGGATTGACAGATTGATAGCTCTTTCTTGATTCGGTGGGTGGTGGTGCATGGCCGTTCTTAGTTGGTGGAGCGATTTGTCTGGTTAATTCCGATAACGAACGAGACTCTAGCCTGCTAACTAGTCGCGTGACATCCTTCGTGCTGTCAGCGATTACTTTTCTTCTTAGAGGGACAGGCGGCTTCTAGCCGCACGAGATTGAGCAATAACAGGTCTGTGATGCCCTTAGATGTTCTGGGCCGCACGCGCGCTACACTGAAGGAATCAGCGTGTCTTCCTAGGCCGAAAGGTCGGGGTAACCCGCTGAACCTCCTTCGTGCTAGGGATTGGGGCTTGCAATTGTTCCCCATGAACGAGGAATTCCCAGTAAGCGCGAGTCATAAGCTCGCGTTGATTACGTCCCTGCCCTTTGTACACACCGCCCGTCGCTACTACCGATTGAATGATTTAGTGAGGTCTTCGGACTGGTACGCGGCATTGACTCTGTCGTTGCCGATGCTACCGGAAAGATGACCAAACTTGATCATTTAGAGGAAGTAAAAGTCGTAACAAGGTTTCCGTAGGTGAACCTGCGGAAGGATCATTACCGACTAGACTGCATGTCTTTCGATGTGCGTGTCGTGTCGCGCAACACGCTACCTGTACGGCTCGCAGTAGCCGTGCGCCGCGTGCGGAACCACGCGTGCTTCTCAAAACTAACGCCAATGTTGTGTGGTACGAGCGCTGAAGCGCTGGAGCGGCTGGCCTGCGGCACCTGGCGCCTGGCGCCGGTTTTGAATGACTTTCGCCCGACTGCCTGTCCGCTCCGGTGTGGAGCCGTACGACGCCCATCGGCCGTGAGGCCGTTGGACACAGAACGCTTGAACAGGGGCCGCCACACGCCTACGTCCCGCCTATGCAACTGTCTTGAAAGAGACGGTGGAAACTAAGAAAAGATCACCCAGGACGGTGGATCACTCGGCTCGTGGGTCGATGAAGAACGCAGCAAATTGCGCGTCGACATGTGAACTGCAGGACACATGAACATCGACGTTTCGAACGCACATTGCGGTCCATGGATTCCGTTCCCGGGCCACGTCTGGCTGAGGGTCGGCTACGTATACTGAAGCGCGCGGCGTTTGCCCCGCTTCGCAGACCTGGGAGCGTCGCGGCCGCCTGTGGGGCCGGCCGCGCCTCCTTAAACGTGCGATGCGCGCCCGTCGCCTGGCGGTTCGCATACCAGTACTTACTCGGTAGCGTGCACAGCCGGCTGGCGGTGTGGCGTGCGACACCTCGTACAACGACCTCAGAGCAGGCGAGACTACCCGCTGAATTTAAGCATATTACTAAGCGGAGGAAAAGAAACTAACAAGGATTCCCCCAGTAGCGGCGAGCGAACAGGGAAGAGTCCAGCACCGAACCCCGCAGGCTGCCGCCTGTCGTGGCATGTGGTGTTTGGGAGGGTCCACTACCCCGACGCCTCGCGCCGAGCCCAAGTCCAACTTGAATGAGGCCA
>NW_026047398.1:455000-460000 GCF_023864345.2 Schistocerca serialis cubense
CCACCTGCGCCCCACTCCAACCGCCCAACTCGCAACTCCAGCGGATGAACGGCGGACTTTTCCCGCAGTCGCAATGTGCAATCCACCCCTATAACATGCGTTTCATGAAGAGGTACGTCCAATATGCGACATTCCCGCTGTCCCTATACATGAGCTGCGAGCTGTACCAGTTACGAGCTAGAGACGCGATCGCGTTGCTCTCTGTACGAATGCCGATGCTGAGCGGTCAGCTAGGAGGCGCTCCATCCATGTCGGTACCGGTGAGCGTTGCACTCGCAGTCGCAAAAACGTACGGCAAGTATATTACTCGGAAGAGTCAATGACAGTCCACGCCCCCCTGCGTGGGAAGAGTCTTTCTAGGCCATGACCCACCGGAAGGGCGCAGCGTCCCCCACCCCAGACATGTGACGTCACACCATCGGTATTGACGACTAGACTGATTCCTTATAATCATTTGCCATACACCGGTGGAAGCTGCCGAGACGAGTAACTACATAGCGGGCTCGCCGTGTCACTAATGTACAGAGATACAACAGTTTCGACTGGAACCGGATTAAACGTATACACGGCGCTGATTAGTAATAGATAGAGCCATCAGAATACAGATAATGTATACAACTGTCCGTATACATGCTGAAAGACTCTGCTCACAATCACAACCACACGTCAGCCACACACCCTTATCACGCACTACTCTCTGCCTGTAACACGCACACAGACAATATGTAAGCACCAGCATGGAACAACACCCAGTGCATCCTCTCCGCCACATTAGACAATCCACACTGTCATAACCAGACTGGGAGGTCCACTCAGAAAACAGAATATCCCACCCACCCGACAACCACCATTGCTCAGCCAAGCCACCAACACCCACACATGTCCTACACAGGGGTGCACCCAACATCACAATACTGCCTCCACTCACAGCACACAAACAATGGCAGGAATGAAAGACACAGGTCTGCCACAACCATGGAATCAGAGCGCCGCCTGTCATGAGCCAAAGGTGCATCCTGACGTGGCAAATCAGATGATGCCGCAGGCATCCACTTACTATAGTCACAATCAACAAACCGGCCGCCCCGCCCCCCATTAAACCTTTCCTTACAACAATGTGTACCTTAACCTAACCTATATCGTACCGTAACCTAACCTATATCGTACCGTAACCTAACCTACGTCGTACCGTAACCTAACCTACGTCGTACCGTAACCTAACCTACGTCGTACCGTAACCTAACCTACGTCGTACCGTAACCTAACCTACGTCGTACCGTAACCTAACCTACGTCGTACCGTAACCTAACCTACGTCGTACCTTAACCTAACCTACGTCGTACCTTAACCTAACCTACGTCGTACCTTAACCTAACCTACGTCGTACCTTAACCTAACCTACGTCGTACCTTAACCTAACCTACGTCGTACCTTAACCTAACCTACGTCGTACCTTAACCTAACCTACGTCGTACCTTAACCTAACCTACGTCGTACCTTAACCTAACCTACGTCGTACCTTAACCTAACCTACGTCGTACCTTAACCTAACCTACGTCGTACCTTAACCTAACCTACGTCGTACCTTAACCTAACCTACGTCGTACCTTAACCTAACCTACGTCGTACCTTAACCTAACCTACGTCGTACCTTAACCTAACCTACGTCGTACCTTAACCTAACCTACGTCGTACCTTAACCTAACCTACGTCGTACCTTAACCTAACCTACGTCGTACCTTAACCTAACCTACGTCGTACCTTAACCTAACCTACGTCGTACCTTAACCTAACCTACGTCGTACCTTAACCTAACCTACGTCGTACCTTAACCTAACCTGTATTGCGCCTTAACCTAACCTGTATTGCGCCTTAACCTAACCTGTATTGCGCCTTAACCTAACCTGTATTGCGCCTTAACCTAACCTGTATTGCGCCTTAACCTAACCTGTATTGCGCCTTAACCTAACCTGTATTGCGCCTTAACCTAACCTGTATTGCGCCTTAACCTAACCTGTATTGCGCCTTAACCTAACCTGTATTGCGCCTTAACCTAACCTGTATTGCGCCTTAACCTAACCTGTATTGCGCCTTAACCTAACCTGTATTGCGCCTTAACCTAACCTGTATTGCGCCTTAACCTAACCTGTATTGCGCCTTAACGTAACCTGTATTGCGCCTTAACGTAACCTATATTGCGCCTTAACGTAACCTATATTGCGCCTTAACCTAACCTATATTGCGCCTTAACGTAACCTATATTGCGCCTTAACGTAACCTATATTGCGCCTTAACGTAACCTATATTGCGCCTTAACGTAACCTATATTGCGCCTTAACGTAACCTATATTGCGCCTTAACGTAACCTATATTGCGCCTTAACGTAACCTATATTGCGCCTTAACGTAACCTATATTGCGCCTTAACGTAACCTATATTGCGCCTTAACGTAACCTATATTGCGCCTTAACGTAACCTATATTGCGCCTTAACGTAACCTATATTGCGCCTTAACGTAACCTATATTGCGCCTTAACGTAACCTATATTGCGCCTTAACGTAACCTATATTGCGCCTTAACGTAACCTATATTGCGCCTTAACGTAACCTATATTGCGCCTTAACGTAACCTATATTGCGCCTTAACGTAACCCACATTGTGCTGTAACCCAACACACGTTGGGCCTTAACCCAACACACGTTGGGCCTTAACCCAACACACGTTGTTCCTTAACCCAACACACGTTGGGCCTTAACCCAACACACGTTGGGCCTTAACCCAACACACGTTGGGCCTTAACCCAACACACGTTGGGCCTTAACCCAACACACGTTGGGCCTTAACCCAACACACGTTGGGCCTTAACCCAACACACGTTGGGCCTTAACCCAACACACGTTGGGCCTTAACCTGCTCTGTAATTGTCATACGACGCGTTAAATTAGTGTAGTGTTGCCCAACTGCAACCCCCGCAATATAGTTTGCTACTCGCACTGCCCGGTCCCCAGTGTATCGCTTCATGTTAAACACCTTGCAGCTATACACTGTAATGTGGATGGCAGCAGGACGTACATGCTCAATGCCCTTTGCAGTTGTTCATTGGCATTTGCAGTTGTTCATTGGCATTCGCATGGCGAAGCACTTAGCCTACGCTGTGGTACGGCCTGTGTCAACTGTCCGCTGATGTTGTACGTCCAAATCACACACTGTACTGCACATTGGTCCTCATGTACTGAATGATACATCGTGGTACATGTGACCGTACAACGACTGCGCCAACAACGGCGAACCATGCGGTCCAAATGTTGTGCACTCAGCTACGTGTCGTCTCCCTATAAGAGCTGGATTGCAGTGTGGTATGCCCTGGATGGCGATCAGCATGAGCCGTCTGTTGATGTAGTGGCGCGTGTTGTCAGACGTAGTCGTCTCTTCTCACACACCGTGATAGCATGGTGCACTGCGTTCCACATCTGCGACATGCGACAGAGGCCGGTTGACAGTCGTTCGCGCAATGGACATCGCATACGTACGGGGGCCACCTTCCACGTGTTCGCGAAGCGTGCACATGTTGTTGCGTGTATGTGGGCAGACAGTGTGTCGTGACACCTGACACAGGCATGCAACAATCGTTGAATTTGCAAATGGCGATGGACGCCTACGTTTGCTGGTGACGTTACGCAAATGAACAACTGGTAAACCGTTGTGGTGCGGTTGTTCTCGCTAGAGGTGAATCAGTGATGGCGACGATCGGTTGAGCTACCAACCGGTTGTTCCAGCGATACCCACCATGCCCACGAACGTGAATGGCATCTGGGTGTGAAGCGATACGCGGCGGTGGCTGGGTGGGACCGTCCCCGGCCGGTGAGGGGGGGCCTCCCGGCGTGCTGGCCGCGCGGTGCGTGGGCGCACGCGCTACAGCCGGCTGGTGGGGGCGGCCAGTGGCAGGCGCGCCGGCCGACGGAGGCGGCAGGCGGCGCAGCTGCGCGCCGGCGCACCCTGCACGCGGCGCCGTGCGGCCAAAGTAGGTCCTCGCGGGCCCGGTGCGAAGCGCGGTGGACATCTGCAGTGTGCTGGTCCGATTGAGGACTGTGTGCGCTGAGGATGCGCCGCCGCCTGGCGCTCGGCGCCGCGACGCCGTCTGCTGCTCGGTCGCCTCTGCGGTTCTCGCAGGTGGTTTGTATCGCAGCTGTGCGGACGTGTTGGCGCGTGCGCTGTGCTGGGAGAGTTCGCTTCGGCACCCAAGTGGGGCTTTTGTCCTTCTGTGGCGCTGGCGTTGGAGCTGCCGGTCACCGTAGGTGGCGCGTGTTGTCTCCCGCCGGCAATGCCACGACAGCACGCTCCCGGGCCTCTGTCGGCAGCGGCAAGCTCAGTTGGGAGCACGGGTGGTCGCACCTAAAGCGTCTACTCGCCAAACTCCGGGCGATTGCGCCTCTCTCGAACCCGACCAAGTACTTAGGACGGCGCTGCGCGCCGCCGGGACCTGAGAGGGTTTCGAGGTGTATGGTGCAGGGGAGCTCAGCCTCCTCCTGTTTGCAGAATAATTGAGCGGACGCTTGCGTGTTCGCGCGGGCCCCCGGGACACACTCCCGGGCGGCCGGCTGCTCAGCTCTAGTTGACGCAGCTCCCTGGTTGATCCTGCCAGTAGTCATATGCTTGTCTCAAAGATTAAGCCATGCATGTCTCAGTACAAGCCGCATTAAGGTGAAACCGCGAATGGCTCATTAAATCAGTTATGGTTCCTTAGATCGTACCCACGTTACTTGGATAACTGTGGTAATTCTAGAGCTAATACATGCAAACAGAGTCCCGACCAGAGATGGAAGGGACGCTTTTATTAGATCAAAACCAATCGGTCGGCTCGTCCGGTCCGTTTGCCTTGGTGACTCTGAATAACTTTGGGCTGATCGCACGGTCCTCGTACCGGCGACGCATCTTTCAAATGTCTGCCTTATCAACTGTCGATGGTAGGTTCTGCGCCTACCATGGTTGTAACGGGTAA
>NW_026047398.1:467500-472500 GCF_023864345.2 Schistocerca serialis cubense
TTTTCCCGCAGTCGCAATGTGCAATCCACCCCTATAACATGCGTTTCATGAAGAGGTACGTCCAATATGCGACATTCCCGCTGTCCCTATACATGAGCTGCGAGCTGTACCAGTTACGAGCTAGAGACGCGATCGCGTTGCTCTCTGTACGAATGCCGATGCTGAGCGGTCAGCTAGGAGGCGCTCCATCCATGTCGGTACCGGTGAGCGTTGCACTCGCAGTCGCAAAAACGTACGGCAAGTATATTACTCGGAAGAGTCAATGACAGTCCACGCCCCCCTGCGTGGGAAGAGTCTTTCTAGGCCATGACCCACCGGAAGGGCGCAGCGTCCCCCACCCCAGACATGTGACGTCACACCATCGGTATTGACGACTAGACTGATTCCTTATAATCATTTGCCATACACCGGTGGAAGCTGCCGAGACGAGTAACTACATAGCGGGCTCGCCGTGTCACTAATGTACAGAGATACAACAGTTTCGACTGGAACCGGATTAAACGTATACACGGCGCTGATTAGTAATAGATAGAGCCATCAGAATACAGATAATGTATACAACTGTCCGTATACATGCTGAAAGACTCTGCTCACAATCACAACCACACGTCAGCCACACACCCTTATCACGCACTACTCTCTGCCTGTAACACGCACACAGACAATATGTAAGCACCAGCATGGAACAACACCCAGTGCATCCTCTCCGCCACATTAGACAATCCACACTGTCATAACCAGACTGGGAGGTCCACTCAGAAAACAGAATATCCCACCCACCCGACAACCACCATTGCTCAGCCAAGCCACCAACACCCACACATGTCCTACACAGGGGTGCACCCAACATCACAATACTGCCTCCTCTCACAGCACACAAACAATGGCAGGAATGAAAGACACAGGTCTGCCACAACCATGGAATCAGAGCGCCGCCTGTCATGAGCCAAAGGTGCATCCTGACGTGGCAAATCAGATGATGCCGCAGGCATCCACTTACTATAGTCACAATCAACAAACCGGCCGCCCCGCCCCCCATTAAACCTTTCCTTACAACAATGTGTACCTTAACCTAACCTATATCGTACCGTAACCTAACCTATATCGTACCGTAACCTAACCTATATCGTACCGTAACCTAACCTACGTCGTACCGTAACCTAACCTACGTCGTACCGTAACCTAACCTACGTCGTACCGTAACCTAACCTACGTCGTACCGTAACCTAACCTACGTCGTACCGTAACCTAACCTACGTCGTACCGTAACCTAACCTACGTCGTACCTTAACCTAACCTACGTCGTACCTTAACCTAACCTACGTCGTACCTTAACCTAACCTACGTCGTACCTTAACCTAACCTACGTCGTACCTTAACCTAACCTACGTCGTACCTCAACCTAACCTACGTCGTACCTCAACCTAACCTACGTCGTACCTCAACCTAACCTACGTCGTACCTCAACCTAACCTACGTCGTACCTCAACCTAACCTACGTCGTACCTCAACCTAACCTACGTCGTACCTCAACCTAACCTACGTCGTACCTTAACCTAACCTACGTCGTACCTTAACCTAACCTACGTCGTACCTTAACCTAACCTACGTCGTACCTTAACCTAACCTACGTCGTACCTTAACCTAACCTACGTCGTACCTTAACCTAACCTACGTCGTACCTTAACCTAACCTACGTCGTACCTTAACCTAACCTACGTCGTACCTTAACCTAACCTACGTCGTACCTTAACCTAACCTACGTCGTACCTTAACCTAACCTACGTCGTACCTTAACCTAACCTACGTCGTACCTTAACCTAACCTACGTCGTACCTTAACCTAACCTACGTCGTACCTTAACCTAACCTGTATTGCGCCTTAACCTAACCTGTATTGCGCCTTAACCTAACCTGTATTGCGCCTTAACCTAACCTGTATTGCGCCTTAACCTAACCTGTATTGCGCCTTAACCTAACCTGTATTGCGCCTTAACCTAACCTGTATTGCGCCTTAACCTAACCTGTATTGCGCCTTAACCTAACCTGTATTGCGCCTTAACCTAACCTGTATTGCGCCTTAACCTAACCTGTATTGCGCCTTAACCTAACCTGTATTGCGCCTTAACCTAACCTGTATTGCGCCTTAACCTAACCTGTATTGCGCCTTAACCTAACCTGTATTGCGCCTTAACCTAACCTGTATTGCGCCTTAACCTAACCTGTATTGCGCCTTAACCTAACCTGTATTGCGCCTTAACGTAACCTGTATTGCGCCTTAACGTAACCTGTATTGCGCCTTAACGTAACCTATATTGCGCCTTAACGTAACCTATATTGCGCCTTAACGTAACCTATATTGCGCCTTAACGTAACCTATATTGCGCCTTAACGTAACCTATATTGCGCCTTAACGTAACCTATATTGCGCCTTAACGTAACCTATATTGCGCCTTAACGTAACCTATATTGCGCCTTAACGTAACCTATATTGCGCCTTAACGTAACCTATATTGCGCCTTAACGTAACCTATATTGCGCCTTAACGTAACCTATATTGCGCCTTAACGTAACCTATATTGCGCCTTAACGTAACCTATATTGCGCCTTAACGTAACCTATATTGCGCCTTAACGTAACCTATATTGCGCCTTAACGTAACCTATATTGCGCCTTAACGTAACCTATATTGCGCCTTAACGTAACCTATATTGCGCCTTAACGTAACCTATATTGCGCCTTAACGTAACCCACATTGTGCTGTAACCCAACACACGTTGGGCCTTAACCCAACACACGTTGGGCCTTAACCCAACACACGTTGGGCCTTAACCCAACACACGTTGGGCCTTAACCCAACACACGTTGGGCCTTAACCCAACACACGTTGGGCCTTAACCCAACACACGTTGGGCCTTAACCCAACACACGTTGGGCCTTAACCCAACACACGTTGGGCCTTAACCCAACACACGTTGGGCCTTAACCCAACACACGTTGGGCCTTAACCTGCTCTGTAATTGTCATACGACGCGTTAAATTAGTGTAGTGTTGCCCAACTGCAACCCCCGCAATATAGTTTGCTACTCGCACTGCCCGGTCCCCAGTGTATCGCTTCATGTTAAACACCTTGCAGCTATACACTGTAATGTGGATGGCAGCAGGACGTACATGCTCAATGCCCTTTGCAGTTGTTCATTGGCATTTGCAGTTGTTCATTGGCATTCGCATGGCGAAGCACTTAGCCTACGCTGTGGTACGGCCTGTGTCAACTGTCCGCTGATGTTGTACGTCCAAATCACACACTGTACTGCACATTGGTCCTCATGTACTGAATGATACATCGTGGTACATGTGACCGTACAACGACTGCGCCAACAACGGCGAACCATGCGGTCCAAATGTTGTGCACTCAGCTACGTGTCGTCTCCCTATAAGAGCTGGATTGCAGTGTGGTATGCCCTGGATGGCGATCAGCATGAGCCGTCTGTTGATGTAGTGGCGCGTGTTGTCAGACGTAGTCGTCTCTTCTCACACACCGTGATAGCATGGTGCACTGCGTTCCACATCTGCGACATGCGACAGAGGCCGGTTGCCAGTCGTTCGCGCAATGGACATCGCATACGTACGGGGGCCACCTTCCACGTGTTCGCGAAGCGTGCACATGTTGTTGCGTGTATGTGGGCAGACAGTGTGTCGTGACACCTGACACAGGCATGCAACAATCGTTGAATTTGCAAATGGCGATGGACGCCTACGTTTGCTGGTGACGTTACGCAAATGAACAACTGGTAAACCGTTGTGGTGCGGTTGTTCTCGCTAGAGGTGAATCAGTGATGGCGACGATCGGTTGAGCTACCAACCGGTTGTTCCAGCGATACCCACCATGCCCACGAACGTGAATGGCATCTGGGTGTGAAGCGATACGCGGCGGTGGCTGGGTGGGACCGTCCCCGGCCGGTGAGGGGGGGCCTCCCGGCGTGCTGGCCGCGCGGTGCGTGGGCGCACGCGCTACAGCCGGCTGGTGGGGGCGGCCAGTGGCAGGCGCGCCGGCCGACGGAGGCGGCAGGCGGCGCAGCTGCGCGCCGGCGCACCCTGCACGCGGCGCCGTGCGGCCAAAGTAGGTCCTCGCGGGCCCGGTGCGAAGCGCGGTGGACATCTGCAGTGTGCTGGTCCGATTGAGGACTGTGTGCGCTGAGGATGCGCCGCCGCCTGGCGCTCGGCGCCGCGACGCCGTCTGCTGCTCGGTCGCCTCTGCGGTTCTCGCAGGTGGTTTGTATCGCAGCTGTGCGGACGTGTTGGCGCGTGCGCTGTGCTGGGAGAGTTCGCTTCGGCACCCAAGTGGGGCTTTTGTCCTTCTGTGGCGCTGGCGTTGGAGCTGCCGGTCACCGTAGGTGGCGCGTGTTGTCTCCCGCCGGCAATGCCACGACAGCACGCTCCCGGGCCTCTGTCGGCAGCGGCAAGCTCAGTTGGGAGCACGGGTGGTCGCACCTAAAGCGTCTACTCGCCAAACTCCGGGCGATTGCGCCTCTCTCGAACCCGACCAAGTACTTAGGACGGCGCTGCGCGCCGCCGGGACCTGAGAGGGTTTCGAGGTGTATGGTGCAGGGGAGCTCAGCCTCCTCCTGTTTGCAGAATAATTGAGCGGACGCTTGCGTGTTCGCGCGGGCCCCCGGGACACACTCCCGGGCGGCCGGCTGCTCAGCTCTAGTTGACGCAGCTCCCTGGTTGATCCTGCCAGTAGTCATATGCTTGTCTCAAAGATTAAGCCATGCATGTCTCAGTACAAGCCGCATTAAGGTGAAACCGCGAATGGCTCATTAAATCAGTTATGGTTCCTTAGATCGTACCCACGTTACTTGGATAACTGTGGTAATTCTAGAGCTAATACATGCAAACAGAGTCCCGACCAGAGATGGAAGGGACGCTTTTATTAGATCAAAACCAATCGGTCGGCTCGTCCGGTCCGTTTGCCTTGGTGACTCTGAATAACTTTGGGCT
>NW_026047398.1:487500-492500 GCF_023864345.2 Schistocerca serialis cubense
CATCTCTGGTCGGGACTCTGTTTGCATGTATTAGCTCTAGAATTACCACAGTTATCCAAGTAACGTGGGTACGATCTAAGGAACCATAACTGATTTAATGAGCCATTCGCGGTTTCACCTTAATGCGGCTTGTACTGAGACATGCATGGCTTAATCTTTGAGACAAGCATATGACTACTGGCAGGATCAACCAGGGAGCTGCGTCAACTAGAGCTGAGCAGCCGGCCGCCCGGGAGTGTGTCCCGGGGGCCCGCGCGAACACGCAAGCGTCCGCTCAATTATTCTGCAAACAGGAGGAGGCTGAGCTCCCCTGCACCATACACCTCGAAACCCTCTCAGGTCCCGGCGGCGCGCAGCGCCGTCCTAAGTACTTGGTCGGGTTCGAGAGAGGCGCAATCGCCCGGAGTTTGGCGAGTAGACGCTTTAGGTGCGACCACCCGTGCTCCCAACTGAGCTTGCCGCTGCCGACAGAGGCCCGGGAGCGTGCTGTCGTGGCATTGCCGGCGGGAGACAACACGCGCCACCTACGGTGACCGGCAGCTCCAACGCCAGCGCCACAGAAGGACAAAAGCCCCACTTGGGTGCCGAAGCGAACTCTCCCAGCACAGCGCACGCGCCAACACGTCCGCACAGCTGCGATACAAACCACCTGCGAGAACCGCAGAGGCGACCGAGCAGCAGACGGCGTCGCGGCGCCGAGCGCCAGGCGGCGGCGCATCCTCAGCGCACACAGTCCTCAATCGGACCAGCACACTGCAGATGTCCACCGCGCTTCGCACCGGGCCCGCGAGGACCTACTTTGGCCGCACGGCGCCGCGTGCAGGGTGCGCCGGCGCGCAGCTGCGCCGCCTGCCGCCTCCGTCGGCCGGCGCGCCTGCCACTGGCCGCCCCCACCAGCCGGCTGTAGCGCGTGCGCCCACGCACCGCGCGGCCAGCACGCCGGGAGGCCCCCCCTCACCGGCCGGGGACGGTCCCACCCAGCCACCGCCGCGTATCGCTTCACACCCAGATGCCATTCACGTTCGTGGGCATGGTGGGTATCGCTGGAACAACCGGTTGGTAGCTCAACCGATCGTCGCCATCACTGATTCACCTCTAGCGAGAACAACCGCACCACAACGGTTTACCAGTTGTTCATTTGCGTAACGTCACCAGCAAACGTAGGCGTCCATCGCCATTTGCAAATTCAACGATTGTTGCATGCCTGTGTCAGGTGTCACGACACACTGTCTGCCCACATACACGCAACAACATGTGCACGCTTCGCGAACACGTGGAAGGTGGCCCCCGTACGTATGCGATGTCCATTGCGCGAACGACTGTCAACCGGCCTCTGTCGCATGTCGCAGATGTGGAACGCAGTGCACCATGCTATCACGGTGTGTGAGAAGAGACGACTACGTCTGACAACACGCGCCACTACATCAACAGACGGCTCATGCTGATCGCCATCCAGGGCATACCACACTGCAATCCAGCTCTTATAGGGAGACGACACGTAGCTGAGTGCACAACATTTGGACCGCATGGTTCGCCGTTGTTGGCGCAGTCGTTGTACGGTCACATGTACCACGATGTATCATTCAGTACATGAGGACCAATGTGCAGTACAGTGTGTGATTTGGACGTACAACATCAGCGGACAGTTGACACAGGCCGTACCACAGCGTAGGCTAAGTGCTTCGCCATGCGAATGCCAATGAACAACTGCAAATGCCAATGAACAACTGCAAAGGGCATTGAGCATGTACGTCCTGCTGCCATCCACATTACAGTGTATAGCTGCAAGGTGTTTAACATGAAGCGATACACTGGGGACCGGGCAGTGCGAGTAGCAAACTATATTGCGGGGGTTGCAGTTGGGCAACACTACACTAATTTAACGCGTCGTATGACAATTACAGAGCAGGTTAAGGCCCAACGTGTGTTGGGTTAAGGCCCAACGTGTGTTGGGTTAAGGCCCAACGTGTGTTGGGTTAAGGCCCAACGTGTGTTGGGTTAAGGCCCAACGTGTGTTGGGTTAAGGCCCAACGTGTGTTGGGTTAAGGCCCAACGTGTGTTGGGTTAAGGCCCAACGTGTGTTGGGTTAAGGCCCAACGTGTGTTGGGTTAAGGCCCAACGTGTGTTGGGTTAAGGCCCAACGTGTGTTGGGTTAAGGCCCAACGTGTGTTGGGTTAAGGCCCAACGTGTGTTGGGTTAAGGCCCAACGTGTGTTGGGTTACAGCACAATGTGGGTTACGTTAAGGCGCAATATAGGTTACGTTAAGGCGCAATATAGGTTACGTTAAGGCGCAATATAGGTTACGTTAAGGCGCAATATAGGTTACGTTAAGGCGCAATATAGGTTACGTTAAGGCGCAATATAGGTTACGTTAAGGCGCAATATAGGTTACGTTAAGGCGCAATATAGGTTACGTTAAGGCGCAATATAGGTTACGTTAAGGCGCAATATAGGTTACGTTAAGGCGCAATATAGGTTACGTTAAGGCGCAATATAGGTTACGTTAAGGCGCAATATAGGTTACGTTAAGGCGCAATATAGGTTACGTTAAGGCGCAATATAGGTTACGTTAAGGCGCAATATAGGTTACGTTAAGGCGCAATATAGGTTACGTTAAGGCGCAATATAGGTTAGGTTAAGGCGCAATATAGGTTACGTTAAGGCGCAATATAGGTTACGTTAAGGCGCAATACAGGTTACGTTAAGGCGCAATACAGGTTAGGTTAAGGCGCAATACAGGTTAGGTTAAGGCGCAATACAGGTTAGGTTAAGGCGCAATACAGGTTAGGTTAAGGCGCAATACAGGTTAGGTTAAGGCGCAATACAGGTTAGGTTAAGGCGCAATACAGGTTAGGTTAAGGCGCAATACAGGTTAGGTTAAGGCGCAATACAGGTTAGGTTAAGGCGCAATACAGGTTAGGTTAAGGCGCAATACAGGTTAGGTTAAGGCGCAATACAGGTTAGGTTAAGGTACGACGTAGGTTAGGTTAAGGTACGACGTAGGTTAGGTTAAGGTACGACGTAGGTTAGGTTAAGGTACGACGTAGGTTAGGTTAAGGTACGACGTAGGTTAGGTTAAGGTACGACGTAGGTTAGGTTAAGGTACGACGTAGGTTAGGTTAAGGTACGACGTAGGTTAGGTTAAGGTACGACGTAGGTTAGGTTAAGGTACGACGTAGGTTAGGTTAAGGTACGACGTAGGTTAGGTTAAGGTACGACGTAGGTTAGGTTAAGGTACGACGTAGGTTAGGTTAAGGTACGACGTAGGTTAGGTTAAGGTACGACGTAGGTTAGGTTAAGGTACGACGTAGGTTAGGTTAAGGTACGACGTAGGTTAGGTTAAGGTACGACGTAGGTTAGGTTAAGGTACGACGTAGGTTAGGTTAAGGTACGACGTAGGTTAGGTTAAGGTACGACGTAGGTTAGGTTAAGGTACGACGTAGGTTAGGTTAAGGTACGACGTAGGTTAGGTTAAGGTACGACGTAGGTTAGGTTAAGGTACGACGTAGGTTAGGTTAAGGTACGACGTAGGTTAGGTTACGGTACGACGTAGGTTAGGTTACGGTACGACGTAGGTTAGGTTACGGTACGACGTAGGTTAGGTTACGGTACGACGTAGGTTAGGTTACGGTACGACGTAGGTTAGGTTACGGTACGACGTAGGTTAGGTTACGGTACGATATAGGTTAGGTTACGGTACGATATAGGTTAGGTTACGGTACGATATAGGTTAGGTTAAGGTACGATATAGGTTAGGTTAAGGTACACATTGTTGTAAGGAAAGGTTTAATGGGGGGCGGGGCGGCCGGTTTGTTGATTGTGACTATAGTAAGTGGATGCCTGCGGCATCATCTGATTTGCCACGTCAGGATGCACCTTTGGCTCATGACAGGCGGCGCTCTGATTCCATGGTTGTGGCAGACCTGTGTCTTTCATTCCTGCCATTGTTTGTGTGCTGTGAGAGGAGGCAGTATTGTGATGTTGGGTGCACCCCTGTGTAGGACATGTGTGGGTGTTGGTGGCTTGGCTGAGCAATGGTGGTTGTCGGGTGGGTGGGATATTCTGTTTTCTGAGTGGACCTCCCAGTCTGGTTATGACAGTGTGGATTGTCTAATGTGGCGGAGAGGATGCACTGGGTGTTGTTCCATGCTGGTGCTTACATATTGTCTGTGTGCGTGTTACAGGCAGAGAGTAGTGCGTGATAAGGGTGTGTGGCTGACGTGTGGTTGTGATTGTGAGCAGAGTCTTTCAGCATGTATACGGACAGTTGTATACATTATCTGTATTCTGATGGCTCTATCTATTACTAATCAGCGCCGTGTATACGTTTAATCCGGTTCCAGTCGAAACTGTTGTATCTCTGTACATTAGTGACACGGCGAGCCCGCTATGTAGTTACTCGTCTCGGCAGCTTCCACCGGTGTATGGCAAATGATTATAAGGAATCAGTCTAGTCGTCAATACCGATGGTGTGACGTCACATGTCTGGGGTGGGGGACGCTGCGCCCTTCCGGTGGGTCATGGCCTAGAAAGACTCTTCCCACGCAGGGGGGCGTGGACTGTCATTGACTCTTCCGAGTAATATACTTGCCGTACGTTTTTGCGACTGCGAGTGCAACGCTCACCGGTACCGACATGGATGGAGCGCCTCCTAGCTGACCGCTCAGCATCGGCATTCGTACAGAGAGCAACGCGATCGCGTCTCTAGCTCGTAACTGGTACAGCTCGCAGCTCATGTATAGGGACAGCGGGAATGTCGCATATTGGACGTACCTCTTCATGAAACGCATGTTATAGGGGTGGATTGCACATTGCGACTGCGGGAAAAGTCCGCCGTTCATCCGCTGGAGTTGCGAGTTGGGCGGTTGGAGTGGGGCGCAGGTGGAGTGATTGCCGGTCCACGATTTCGTGCGGCAGAGGCGCTGGCGTTGGGGTGCTGTGGTTGACAGAGGACGCAGGCTTTGTGGGTGGGGTCGAAAGATGGGCACTGTGGGCCCAT
>NW_026047398.1:497500-502500 GCF_023864345.2 Schistocerca serialis cubense
GTACCCCATGGATCAAGAGCCAAGTGAGACGTTACGAAATCTTCCCAACTCTGTTGACGATGTTGGAGTAAGGTTTCTTTAAATATGCTTTTCTTCTGTCTGTATATAGTGAGATGATATTGTCTTTCCTCCATGGTGAAAGACCTTTGATAATTGCGGCGCGCCCTTCTCATAGCCTGCCGGAGCCCAGTCAGCTCTGGAGTCCATGGAGAAGTCATCTTACGGATGAGACGCCTTCTCATCGGTATTGCCACGGCGACAGCCGCCCTGATTGATGCTGTTAATGCCCCAACGGCCTCTTCTATGTCGATGTCTTCGTCTTCCAACTCTGGAGGGTTAAATTCCGCCTCTAGGAGATCCCAATTGGCTCTCCCGTAATCAAGTTGCATGGCCCACCTCTCTGGTGCCTGTTGTATTTCATGTACCAATGTAAATTCAATAGTATTATGATCGCTTGTTGTATGGTTTTCTAATACATGCCAATCATGAATTTTGTTTCCGATATTAATGGAGCTTAACGTTACATCAATATGTGAAGCTGCCCCAGCTCTACTCCTATAAGTAGGAGGATTGCCGGGGAGATTTGCTACATTTAAATTAAATTCCATAATAACATCCTCAAGGGCAATGCCCCTTGAGTCCTGTGTTCGGCTATACCAGAGAGGGGACTTAGCATTACTGTCCATCGAGATTATGATTGACTTCCCTTGTAGGGCTCTCAATATGGTAATAAGCTGCCTTAAGTAGATATCAATTGGATCACGAAACTGACAATAGATATTTATCAGGTACCAAAACGAGTTTAGGTGATTTATTTCTACGACTATTATGTGTTCTGTACAGAATTGTGTTAGCACTGTGGTTTTTATCGTATTGTTGAGAATGACTACAGCTGTCATTGGACTCTGTCCAAATGTTATTACTTGTGCTGTAACGGGAAAGCCCAAGGATCTCCCAGAGGCAGTACTTGGTTCTTGTATCAGTACTACATCTATTTTGTTTTCTTCAGAAAGCCTACACAGCTCTTGCATGACTAGGGAGCTTTTCATTGCATTGACTTGGTAGCACTTAATAATCGTCCGGATATTTGGTATATACCATGCTATTCGGCCAGGTCTGAGCAGGGTCATATGTTATTCTCCCGTACATCTTGACAAGTTCATTATATGTTTTCGTAAGATCAAATTTCCTTCCCCGCCTCTCGTATACTTTAGTGACTAGTTCTTTTAATTGTTCATAGTCATGGGGAATATTCACCGCCGCTAGCTGGACGCAGTCTACATCCTCCAGAGTTGGAAATGTGATCTTGTTCCCTCTCGGGTGCCCAGCTCTGACCAACTGCCTCAGAGCAGCCATCATCAATGTCTGGTTCTCCAACCTACCAAGCTGCAATGTTTCACTACAAATATTATATATGTTCCCTGGCGGGCATGTGTTGTATTTAGGTGTATTTACAGTTATAGAGCCATCACCAGCTAGTTCTCCTACAGTTTTGTTGTCTACTTTTAATCCCAAAGAACCATCACCAAGAGTTAATTGTTTATTATCTACTTCATGCACACTGACTATTGAATGACAATTTTCGGTGTCTTCTGCTAGAGTCACCAGCGGCGTCGTCTCCAAGGCTAGGGGAACCCCAGCCAAACGGGAGTCTCGCGCCGCACCTTCCTCTGCCTTCATAAATGAAGCTGGTAGACTTCTCCTAGCCAGGAAGGACCCGGCTTGGCAGGAGAAGTCGGCTGTCGGTGGCCGCACTGGTGGGACTGGGAGTGTATAAGTACTCCCCTCCTCCACCTCCTCGGCCATTTTGGTTGGAGGCCGCCTGCTGGCCGCCAGGAAGGACCCGGCTTGGCAGGAGGCTTCCGTCATTTCTGGCTGCACCAATGGAACTGGGAGAGTATAAATACTCCCCTCTTTCGCCTCTGTGGTCGCTGTAGGCGGCGGGCATCCCCCAGCAGCCGGGGCGGTCTCGGCCCGGCAGGAGGGGTCCGGCGTCAGCAGCCGCACTGGTGGAGTTGGGAGTGTGCACACACTTCCCTCCGTCGCCTCGGCAGCCGCCGTCACCAGTTGCCCCTCCCCGAGGACCAGGACAGACCCCGCCCGGGAGGAGGAAGCCGCCATCTCGCGCTGCTCTGGTGCACCTGTAACAGTATAAGACCTCCCCTCCACCCCAGTACAATCGTCCAAGGACAGATGAGATAATCTTAATTTTCTCCACCTATTCGCATCCCTTAGCGACTTACTTGGTGATTTGTGTTTTGTTATGTTATAGCTAGTCGCCATAATCGGTTCTTTGTATCAGTCTTTGGATCAGTAATTTATACGTTAGGCACTCCTTCCCTGGAGTGTGACAGGTTCTCTTCCTGTATTTGCAGGGGATGCAGACAGGTGTTTGTTTACAATTCCTTTTGTCATGACCGTCCTCTCCACAGTTGTGGCATACTGGTGCTTCAAATGTGCAGTATTTTGCCACATGGCCATAATCCTGGCACTTGGAACATTTGGCCAGTGCCGTATAATCCTTTGTGGGTATCGCATTGTACCCTATGTACAGTCTGTTCGTCTTAATTATTTCTTTTCTGAGGTCGGGGGCTATCTCCACCGCGTGGTGTACAGTTGATCTGTCTCGCGGGCCTGCCTTAAATCTTGGCTTGAATTTTTCCAGGAACTCTTCTCGAGTCATTTTGTCTTCAAAATTCTGTTCGTATACACAGTCCGTGACATCGTCAACTGTCATATACGAGGGGACATCATATAACATCATAAGGGGTCTTCGTTTTCTCGGTTTTTCACATGTAAAGTTCTCCTTCACTTTTGGGTTATTTATTAATTTTTCACTATCCTCAGGAGAGGCTAGTTCCACTATCAGTATGTTTTTAGTTGTCCTAACTTGATTTATTTTTATTTTATCAATCCGGGGATTCACACTCTTTTCAAATCGTTCTTTTACCTTCCGTACGTCTTCACCTTTCTTTGGTTTCACAAATACTGTGGGAACGGTTTTTTCTAAATTAATTTTTATTGTTTCTTGTACAGTCCGTTTCGGCTGTACTGGCAAAGCTGCAGCTGCAGCATATGACTTCTTAGGTTGTTGTTGTTGTTCTTTTCTCATCCTTTCATTTTCTTCTTTTACTTCGGCATACTGACCTTCGAGCCTAGCATGAGCCAGAGCCCAGGTGGCTATATTCTCCTTAATGGCTCTAATCTGCTCTGCATTAATCTTCCCATGCTTAACGCTTCTGTCAAAAAGACGCAGGAAATACGCGTGTCGCTCCGCGACACTCATCTCATCAAATTCTCCTATTGGAGCGTCTGGCTCCGCATGCGCATAATCACTCTCCATATTTTCAGCCATTATTCCAGAAGAGTGACAAAGTGTGGAGGCCCGTCTCTTTCCCCGGACCGGCCTCTCTGGCATGGGGGGAGGCTATCTGCAGCTCGCTCACCAGTCCCGCCCCCTGACCAAGAGCCTTATGAGCTGCTGGGTTTAGCGCGCCGTTTCCAGCGTACTAGTCCCCTTCCACGATCACATCACTGGAGATTTCACCCGTCCCTCCCCGGCAAATGCCCATCGCATTCCGGAGAGGCGGATTCACCTCTCGGCCTTCGCCCCCTAATAGGCCGAGTTTCCACCATCAGGCCAAGGACCCAGCCCTACCCAGGTGCTGGGTCGGTCCCCCAGACGTTCGGGGGTCTGGCCCCATCTAACCTAGCCAGGGACATGTCACCATGCCCTGGCTTGGCGGAACGTGTCCGGGACATCCCGTTCACGGCGATGAGCCTTTGCCGGCTCAGGCCGCGATCCCTCCCCAGCAAATGTGACCGTAGGAAGACAGGGCACCGGTGTTGTTGTGCCCTGTGCAGGGACAGATGTTGTGTCCCTTCTAGCGCAGCTTCCCCTGCGCCACGCACCCTTTGCTTTCGCTTTGGGTTGGGGGACATTTAACGTCGTCCAAGACGTGAGGAACTGCAGCAGCCAGACTGCAGGGTTCCGGGATCGTCGTGAGACTTACCCTCATACCCTCGCCCAGCCACCGCGCTCAACTCAGGAGAGACCGGTGTCGTGTCTCTCGTAACGCAGCTCCCCCTGCGCCATGCACCCTTTGCTTTCGCTTGGGTTGGGGGCATTTAACGTCCTGCCAGGACGGGAGTTTTACGTCCTGCCTTGACACAACGACAACCCACACCTATCAACGCAGCCCGGAAGGTGTTAAAGGAGTCAGTCCGGGTCTTATACGTGGAGTTTGACATCAACGAGACGGTGCGGCACTCAAACCCGAGTTACGTTCCCCGGAGGGTCTCCACACGTACCGGGGGATCATGACCGACCATGTCTCACCCACCGCTTTTGATAATTCACGGTGGGCCAGTGCGGACCAGTGTGGGTTGCACCCAGTTAAGGGCTAGCTTTTTAACGTCATGCATGGACGGCCCATCCCGTGTTAGCTTCACCCCATCAAGGGGGTTACTGAGCTATGGGGCCACGACAAGGCCACGGGATTGGACATTACGGTCCCCGCCCCACTCAGGTTCCTCCGAGCCCTGATGCGATCGTCGAATTCAGGGAATCAGAGGGTCTCCTGGCGGTTTTAACCCAGTTATGGAAGGCAACACACCTTCCCCGGGTGGCGCCACGCAGACCGATTTCCCATAATAGGGACAGCGGGAATCTCGTTAATCCATTCATGCGCGTCACTAATTAGATGACGAGGCATTTGGCTACCTTAAGAGAGTCATAGTTACTCCCGCCGTTTACCCGCGCTTGCTTGAATTTCTTCACGTTGACATTCAGAGCACTGGGCAGAAATCACATTGCGTCAACACCCGCTAGGGCCATCGCAATGCTTTGTTTTAATTAGACAGTCGGATTCCCCCAGTCCGTGCCAGTTCTGAGTTGATCGTTGAATGGCGGCCGAAGAGAATCCGCGCACCCGCGCGCCCCCGGAGGAGCACGCTAAGGCGGACGCGGCCTCGCAGCAAGGAAGATCCGTGGGAGGCCA
>NW_026047398.1:507500-512500 GCF_023864345.2 Schistocerca serialis cubense
AAAAGCGTCCCTTCCATCTCTGGTCGGGACTCTGTTTGCATGTATTAGCTCTAGAATTACCACAGTTATCCAAGTAACGTGGGTACGATCTAAGGAACCATAACTGATTTAATGAGCCATTCGCGGTTTCACCTTAATGCGGCTTGTACTGAGACATGCATGGCTTAATCTTTGAGACAAGCATATGACTACCGGCAGGATCAACCAGGGAGCTGCGTCAACTAGAGCTGAGCAGCCGGCCGCCCGGGAGTGTGTCCCGGGGGCCCGCGCGAACACGCAAGCGTCCGCTCAATTATTCTGCAAACAGGAGGAGGCTGAGCTCCCCTGCACCATACACCTCGAAACCCTCTCAGGTCCCGGCGGCGCGCAGCGCCGTCCTAAGTACTTGGTCGGGTTCGAGAGAGGCGCAATCGCCCGGAGTTTGGCGAGTAGACGCTTTAGGTGCGACCACCCGTGCTCCCAACTGAGCTTGCCGCTGCCGACAGAGGCCCGGGAGCGTGCTGTCGTGGCATTGCCGGCGGGAGACAACACGCGCCACCTACGGTGACCGGCAGCTCCAACGCCAGCGCCACAGAAGGACAAAAGCCCCACTTGGGTGCCGAAGCGAACTCTCCCAGCACAGCGCACGCGCCAACACGTCCGCACAGCTGCGATACAAACCACCTGCGAGAACCGCAGAGGCGACCGAGCAGCAGACGGCGTCGCGGCGCCGAGCGCCAGGCGGCGGCGCATCCTCAGCGCACACAGTCCTCAATCGGACCAGCACACTGCAGATGTCCACCGCGCTTCGCACCGGGCCCGCGAGGACCTACTTTGGCCGCACGGCGCCGCGTGCAGGGTGCGCCGGCGCGCAGCTGCGCCGCCTGCCGCCTCCGTCGGCCGGCGCGCCTGCCACTGGCCGCCCCCACCAGCCGGCTGTAGCGCGTGCGCCCACGCACCGCGCGGCCAGCACGCCGGGAGGCCCCCCCTCACCGGCCGGGGACGGTCCCACCCAGCCACCGCCGCGTATCGCTTCACACCCAGATGCCATTCACGTTCGTGGGCATGGTGGGTATCGCTGGAACAACCGGTTGGTAGCTCAACCGATCGTCGCCATCACTGATTCACCTCTAGCGAGAACAACCGCACCACAACGGTTTACCAGTTGTTCATTTGCGTAACGTCACCAGCAAACGTAGGCGTCCATCGCCATTTGCAAATTCAACGATTGTTGCATGCCTGTGTCAGGTGTCACGACACACTGTCTGCCCACATACACGCAACAACATGTGCACGCTTCGCGAACACGTGGAAGGTGGCCCCCGTACGTATGCGATGTCCATTGCGCGAACGACTGTCAACCGGCCTCTGTCGCATGTCGCAGATGTGGAACGCAGTGCACCATGCTATCACGGTGTGTGAGAAGAGACGACTACGTCTGACAACACGCGCCACTACATCAACAGACGGCTCATGCTGATCGCCATCCAGGGCATACCACACTGCAATCCAGCTCTTATAGGGAGACGACACGTAGCTGAGTGCACAACATTTGGACCGCATGGTTCGCCGTTGTTGGCGCAGTCGTTGTACGGTCACATGTACCACGATGTATCATTCAGTACATGAGGACCAATGTGCAGTACAGTGTGTGATTTGGACGTACAACATCAGCGGACAGTTGACACAGGCCGTACCACAGCGTAGGCTAAGTGCTTCGCCATGCGAATGCCAATGAACAACTGCAAATGCCAATGAACAACTGCAAAGGGCATTGAGCATGTACGTCCTGCTGCCATCCACATTACAGTGTATAGCTGCAAGGTGTTTAACATGAAGCGATACACTGGGGACCGGGCAGTGCGAGTAGCAAACTATATTGCGGGGGTTGCAGTTGGGCAACACTACACTAATTTAACGCGTCGTATGACAATTACAGAGCAGGTTAAGGCCCAACGTGTGTTGGGTTAAGGCCCAACGTGTGTTGGGTTAAGGCCCAACGTGTGTTGGGTTAAGGCCCAACGTGTGTTGGGTTAAGGCCCAACGTGTGTTGGGTTAAGGCCCAACGTGTGTTGGGTTAAGGCCCAACGTGTGTTGGGTTAAGGCCCAACGTGTGTTGGGTTAAGGCCCAACGTGTGTTGGGTTAAGGCCCAACGTGTGTTGGGTTAAGGCCCAACGTGTGTTGGGTTACAGCACAATGTGGGTTACGTTAAGGCGCAATATAGGTTACGTTAAGGCGCAATATAGGTTACGTTAAGGCGCAATATAGGTTACGTTAAGGCGCAATATAGGTTACGTTAAGGCGCAATATAGGTTACGTTAAGGCGCAATATAGGTTACGTTAAGGCGCAATATAGGTTACGTTAAGGCGCAATATAGGTTACGTTAAGGCGCAATATAGGTTACGTTAAGGCGCAATATAGGTTACGTTAAGGCGCAATATAGGTTACGTTAAGGCGCAATATAGGTTACGTTAAGGCGCAATATAGGTTACGTTAAGGCGCAATATAGGTTACGTTAAGGCGCAATATAGGTTACGTTAAGGCGCAATATAGGTTACGTTAAGGCGCAATATAGGTTACGTTAAGGCGCAATATAGGTTACGTTAAGGCGCAATATAGGTTACGTTAAGGCGCAATATAGGTTACGTTAAGGCGCAATATAGGTTACGTTAAGGCGCAATATAGGTTAGGTTAAGGCGCAATATAGGTTACGTTAAGGCGCAATATAGGTTACGTTAAGGCGCAATACAGGTTACGTTAAGGCGCAATACAGGTTAGGTTAAGGCGCAATACAGGTTAGGTTAAGGCGCAATACAGGTTAGGTTAAGGCGCAATACAGGTTAGGTTAAGGCGCAATACAGGTTAGGTTAAGGCGCAATACAGGTTAGGTTAAGGCGCAATACAGGTTAGGTTAAGGCGCAATACAGGTTAGGTTAAGGCGCAATACAGGTTAGGTTAAGGCGCAATACAGGTTAGGTTAAGGCGCAATACAGGTTAGGTTAAGGCGCAATACAGGTTAGGTTAAGGCGCAATACAGGTTAGGTTAAGGCGCAATACAGGTTAGGTTAAGGTACGACGTAGGTTAGGTTAAGGTACGACGTAGGTTAGGTTAAGGTACGACGTAGGTTAGGTTAAGGTACGACGTAGGTTAGGTTAAGGTACGACGTAGGTTAGGTTAAGGTACGACGTAGGTTAGGTTAAGGTACGACGTAGGTTAGGTTAAGGTACGACGTAGGTTAGGTTAAGGTACGACGTAGGTTAGGTTAAGGTACGACGTAGGTTAGGTTAAGGTACGACGTAGGTTAGGTTAAGGTACGACGTAGGTTAGGTTAAGGTACGACGTAGGTTAGGTTAAGGTACGACGTAGGTTAGGTTAAGGTACGACGTAGGTTAGGTTAAGGTACGACGTAGGTTAGGTTAAGGTACGACGTAGGTTAGGTTAAGGTACGACGTAGGTTAGGTTAAGGTACGACGTAGGTTAGGTTAAGGTACGACGTAGGTTAGGTTAAGGTACGACGTAGGTTAGGTTAAGGTACGACGTAGGTTAGGTTAAGGTACGACGTAGGTTAGGTTAAGGTACGACGTAGGTTAGGTTAAGGTACGACGTAGGTTAGGTTAAGGTACGACGTAGGTTAGGTTAAGGTACGACGTAGGTTAGGTTACGGTACGACGTAGGTTAGGTTACGGTACGACGTAGGTTAGGTTACGGTACGACGTAGGTTAGGTTACGGTACGACGTAGGTTAGGTTACGGTACGACGTAGGTTAGGTTACGGTACGACGTAGGTTAGGTTACGGTACGATATAGGTTAGGTTACGGTACGATATAGGTTAGGTTACGGTACGATATAGGTTAGGTTAAGGTACACATTGTTGTAAGGAAAGGTTTAATGGGGGGCGGGGCGGCCGGTTTGTTGATTGTGACTATAGTAAGTGGATGCCTGCGGCATCATCTGATTTGCCACGTCAGGATGCACCTTTGGCTCATGACAGGCGGCGCTCTGATTCCATGGTTGTGGCAGACCTGTGTCTTTCATTCCTGCCATTGTTTGTGTGCTGTGAGAGGAGGCAGTATTGTGATGTTGGGTGCACCCCTGTGTAGGACATGTGTGGGTGTTGGTGGCTTGGCTGAGCAATGGTGGTTGTCGGGTGGGTGGGATATTCTGTTTTCTGAGTGGACCTCCCAGTCTGGTTATGACAGTGTGGATTGTCTAATGTGGCGGAGAGGATGCACTGGGTGTTGTTCCATGCTGGTGCTTACATATTGTCTGTGTGCGTGTTACAGGCAGAGAGTAGTGCGTGATAAGGGTGTGTGGCTGACGTGTGGTTGTGATTGTGAGCAGAGTCTTTCAGCATGTATACGGACAGTTGTATACATTATCTGTATTCTGATGGCTCTATCTATTACTAATCAGCGCCGTGTATACGTTTAATCCGGTTCCAGTCGAAACTGTTGTATCTCTGTACATTAGTGACACGGCGAGCCCGCTATGTAGTTACTCGTCTCGGCAGCTTCCACCGGTGTATGGCAAATGATTATAAGGAATCAGTCTAGTCGTCAATACCGATGGTGTGACGTCACATGTCTGGGGTGGGGGACGCTGCGCCCTTCCGGTGGGTCATGGCCTAGAAAGACTCTTCCCACGCAGGGGGGCGTGGACTGTCATTGACTCTTCCGAGTAATATACTTGCCGTACGTTTTTGCGACTGCGAGTGCAACGCTCACCGGTACCGACATGGATGGAGCGCCTCCTAGCTGACCGCTCAGCATCGGCATTCGTACAGAGAGCAACGCGATCGCGTCTCTAGCTCGTAACTGGTACAGCTCGCAGCTCATGTATAGGGACAGCGGGAATGTCGCATATTGGACGTACCTCTTCATGAAACGCATGTTATAGGGGTGGATTGCACATTGCGACTGCGGGAAAAGTCCGCCGTTCATCCGCTGGAGTTGCGAGTTGGGCGGTTGGAGTGGGGCGCAGGTGGAGTGATTGCCGGTCCACGATTTCGTGCGGCAGAG
>NW_026047398.1:517500-530000 GCF_023864345.2 Schistocerca serialis cubense
CGAGGCGTCGGGGTAGTGGACCCTCCCAAACACCACATGCCACGACAGGCGGCAGCCTGCGGGGTTCGGTGCTGGACTCTTCCCTGTTCGCTCGCCGCTACTGGGGGAATCCTTGTTAGTTTCTTTTCCTCCGCTTAGTAATATGCTTAAATTCAGCGGGTAGTCTCGCCTGCTCTGAGGTCGTTGTACGAGGTGTCGCACGCCACACCGCCAGCCGGCTGTGCACGCTACCGAGTAAGTACCGGTATGCGAACCGCCAGGCGACGGGCGCGCATCGCACGTTTAAGGAGGCGCGGCCGGCCCCACAGGCGGCCGCGACGCTCCCAGGTCTGCGAAGCGGGGCAAACGCCGCGCGCTTCAGTATACGTAGCCGACCCTCAGCCAGACGTGGCCCGGGAACGGAATCCATGGACCGCAATGTGCGTTCGAAACGTCGATGTTCATGTGTCCTGCAGTTCACATGTCGACGCGCAATTTGCTGCGTTCTTCATCGACCCACGAGCCGAGTGATCCACCGTCCTGGGTGATCTTTTCTTAGTTTCCACCGTCTCTTTCAAGACAGTTGCATAGGCGGGACGTAGGCGTGTGGCGGCCCCTGTTCAAGCGTTCTGTGTCCAACGGCCTCACGGCCGATGGGCGTCGTACGGCTCCACACCGGAGCGGACAGGCAGTCGGGCGAAAGTCATTCAAAACCGGCGCCAGGCGCCAGGTGCCGCAGGCCAGCCGCTCCAGCGCTTCAGCGCTCGTACCACACAACATTGGCGTTAGTTTTGAGAAGCACGCGTGGTTCCGCACGCGGCGCACGGCTACTGCGAGCCGTACAGGTAGCGTGTTGCGCGACACGACACGCACATCGAAAGACATGCAGTCTAGTCGGTAATGATCCTTCCGCAGGTTCACCTACGGAAACCTTGTTACGACTTTTACTTCCTCTAAATGATCAAGTTTGGTCATCTTTCCGGTAGCATCGGCAACGACAGAGTCAATGCCGCGTACCAGTCCGAAGACCTCACTAAATCATTCAATCGGTAGTAGCGACGGGCGGTGTGTACAAAGGGCAGGGACGTAATCAACGCGAGCTTATGACTCGCGCTTACTGGGAATTCCTCGTTCATGGGGAACAATTGCAAGCCCCAATCCCTAGCACGAAGGAGGTTCAGCGGGTTACCCCGACCTTTCGGCCTAGGAAGACACGCTGATTCCTTCAGTGTAGCGCGCGTGCGGCCCAGAACATCTAAGGGCATCACAGACCTGTTATTGCTCAATCTCGTGCGGCTAGAAGCCGCCTGTCCCTCTAAGAAGAAAAGTAATCGCTGACAGCACGAAGGATGTCACGCGACTAGTTAGCAGGCTAGAGTCTCGTTCGTTATCGGAATTAACCAGACAAATCGCTCCACCAACTAAGAACGGCCATGCACCACCACCCACCGAATCAAGAAAGAGCTATCAATCTGTCAATCCTTCCGGTGTCCGGGCCTGGTGAGGTTTCCCGTGTTGAGTCAAATTAAGCCGCAGGCTCCACTCCTGGTGGTGCCCTTCCGTCAATTCCTTTAAGTTTCAGCTTTGCAACCATACTTCCCCCGGAACCCAAAAGCTTTGGTTTCCCGGAGGCTGCCCGCCGAGTCATCGGAGGAACTGCGGCGGATCGCTGGCTGGCATCGTTTATGGTTAGAACTAGGGCGGTATCTGATCGCCTTCGAACCTCTAACTTTCGTTCTTGATTAATGAAAACATACTTGGCAAATGCTTTCGCTTCTGTTCGTCTTGCGACGATCCAAGAATTTCACCTCTAACGTCGCAATACGAATGCCCCCGCCTGTCCCTATTAATCATTACCTCGGGTTCCGAAAACCAACAAAATAGAACCGAGGTCCTATTCCATTATTCCATGCACACAGTATTCAGGCGGGCTTGCCTGCTTTAAGCACTCTAATTTGTTCAAAGTAAACGTGCCGGCCCACCGAGACACTCACTCAAGAGCACCCTGGTAGGATTGCAACGGGGTCCGCCTCGGGACGCACGAGCACGCACGAGGCGCGTCGCACGCCTTCAGCTCGCCCCACCGGCAGGACGTCCCACGATACATGCCAGTTAAACACCGACGGGCGGTGAACCAACAGCGTGGGACACAAATCCAACTACGAGCTTTTTAACCGCAACAACTTTAATATACGCTATTGGAGCTGGAATTACCGCGGCTGCTGGCACCAGACTTGCCCTCCAATAGATACTCGTTAAAGGATTTAAAGTGTACTCATTCCGATTACGGGGCCTCGGATGAGTCCCGTATCGTTATTTTTCGTCACTACCTCCCCGTGCCGGGAGTGGGTAATTTGCGCGCCTGCTGCCTTCCTTGGATGTGGTAGCCGTTTCTCAGGCTCCCTCTCCGGAATCGAACCCTGATTCCCCGTTACCCGTTACAACCATGGTAGGCGCAGAACCTACCATCGACAGTTGATAAGGCAGACATTTGAAAGATGCGTCGCCGGTACGAGGACCGTGCGATCAGCCCAAAGTTATTCAGAGTCACCAAGGCAAACGGACCGGACGAGCCGACCGATTGGTTTTGATCTAATAAAAGCGTCCCTTCCATCTCTGGTCGGGACTCTGTTTGCATGTATTAGCTCTAGAATTACCACAGTTATCCAAGTAACGTGGGTACGATCTAAGGAACCATAACTGATTTAATGAGCCATTCGCGGTTTCACCTTAATGCGGCTTGTACTGAGACATGCATGGCTTAATCTTTGAGACAAGCATATGACTACTGGCAGGATCAACCAGGGAGCTGCGTCAACTAGAGCTGAGCAGCCGGCCGCCCGGGAGTGTGTCCCGGGGGCCCGCGCGAACACGCAAGCGTCCGCTCAATTATTCTGCAAACAGGAGGAGGCTGAGCTCCCCTGCACCATACACCTCGAAACCCTCTCAGGTCCCGGCGGCGCGCAGCGCCGTCCTAAGTACTTGGTCGGGTTCGAGAGAGGCGCAATCGCCCGGAGTTTGGCGAGTAGACGCTTTAGGTGCGACCACCCGTGCTCCCAACTGAGCTTGCCGCTGCCGACAGAGGCCCGGGAGCGTGCTGTCGTGGCATTGCCGGCGGGAGACAACACGCGCCACCTACGGTGACCGACAGCTCCAACGCCAGCGCCACAGAAGGACAAAAGCCCCACTTGGGTGCCGAAGCGAACTCTCCCAGCACAGCGCACGCGCCAACACGTCCGCACAGCTGCGATACAAACCACCTGCGAGAACCGCAGAGGCGACCGAGCAGCAGACGGCGTCGCGGCGCCGAGCGCCAGGCGGCGGCGCATCCTCAGCGCACACAGTCCTCAATCGGACCAGCACACTGCAGATGTCCACCGCGCTTCGCACCGGGCCCGCGAGGACCTACTTTGGCCGCACGGCGCCGCGTGCAGGGTGCGCCGGCGCGCAGCTGCGCCGCCTGCCGCCTCCGTCGGCCGGCGCGCCTGCCACTGGCCGCCCCCACCAGCCGGCTGTAGCGCGTGCGCCCACGCACCGCGCGGCCAGCACGCCGGGAGGCCCCCCCTCACCGGCCGGGGACGGTCCCACCCAGCCACCGCCGCGTATCGCTTCACACCCAGATGCCATTCACGTTCGTGGGCATGGTGGGTATCGCTGGAACAACCGGTTGGTAGCTCAACCGATCGTCGCCATCACTGATTCACCTCTAGCGAGAACAACCGCACCACAACGGTTTACCAGTTGTTCATTTGCGTAACGTCACCAGCAAACGTAGGCGTCCATCGCCATTTGCAAATTCAACGATTGTTGCATGCCTGTGTCAGGTGTCACGACACACTGTCTGCCCACATACACGCAACAACATGTGCACGCTTCGCGAACACGTGGAAGGTGGCCCCCGTACGTATGCGATGTCCATTGCGCGAACGACTGTCAACCGGCCTCTGTCGCATGTCGCAGATGTGGAACGCAGTGCACCATGCTATCACGGTGTGTGAGAAGAGACGACTACGTCTGACAACACGCGCCACTACATCAACAGACGGCTCATGCTGATCGCCATCCAGGGCATACCACACTGCAATCCAGCTCTTATAGGGAGACGACACGTAGCTGAGTGCACAACATTTGGACCGCATGGTTCGCCGTTGTTGGCGCAGTCGTTGTACGGTCACATGTACCACGATGTATCATTCAGTACATGAGGACCAATGTGCAGTACAGTGTGTGATTTGGACGTACAACATCAGCGGACAGTTGACACAGGCCGTACCACAGCGTAGGCTAAGTGCTTCGCCATGCGAATGCCAATGAACAACTGCAAATGCCAATGAACAACTGCAAAGGGCATTGAGCATGTACGTCCTGCTGCCATCCACATTACAGTGTATAGCTGCAAGGTGTTTAACATGAAGCGATACACTGGGGACCGGGCAGTGCGAGTAGCAAACTATATTGCGGGGGTTGCAGTTGGGCAACACTACACTAATTTAACGCGTCGTATGACAATTACAGAGCAGGTTAAGGCCCAACGTGTGTTGGGTTAAGGCCCAACGTGTGTTGGGTTAAGGCCCAACGTGTGTTGGGTTAAGGCCCAACGTGTGTTGGGTTAAGGCCCAACGTGTGTTGGGTTAAGGCCCAACGTGTGTTGGGTTAAGGCCCAACGTGTGTTGGGTTAAGGCCCAACGTGTGTTGGGTTAAGGCCCAACGTGTGTTGGGTTAAGGCCCAACGTGTGTTGGGTTAAGGCCCAACGTGTGTTGGGTTACAGCACAATGTGGGTTACGTTAAGGCGCAATATAGGTTACGTTAAGGCGCAATATAGGTTACGTTAAGGCGCAATATAGGTTACGTTAAGGCGCAATATAGGTTACGTTAAGGCGCAATATAGGTTACGTTAAGGCGCAATATAGGTTACGTTAAGGCGCAATATAGGTTACGTTAAGGCGCAATATAGGTTACGTTAAGGCGCAATATAGGTTACGTTAAGGCGCAATATAGGTTACGTTAAGGCGCAATATAGGTTACGTTAAGGCGCAATATAGGTTACGTTAAGGCGCAATATAGGTTACGTTAAGGCGCAATATAGGTTACGTTAAGGCGCAATATAGGTTACGTTAAGGCGCAATATAGGTTACGTTAAGGCGCAATATAGGTTACGTTAAGGCGCAATATAGGTTACGTTAAGGCGCAATATAGGTTAGGTTAAGGCGCAATATAGGTTAGGTTAAGGCGCAATATAGGTTACGTTAAGGCGCAATACAGGTTACGTTAAGGCGCAATACAGGTTAGGTTAAGGCGCAATACAGGTTAGGTTAAGGCGCAATACAGGTTAGGTTAAGGCGCAATACAGGTTAGGTTAAGGCGCAATACAGGTTAGGTTAAGGCGCAATACAGGTTAGGTTAAGGCGCAATACAGGTTAGGTTAAGGCGCAATACAGGTTAGGTTAAGGCGCAATACAGGTTAGGTTAAGGCGCAATACAGGTTAGGTTAAGGCGCAATACAGGTTAGGTTAAGGCGCAATACAGGTTAGGTTAAGGCGCAATACAGGTTAGGTTAAGGCGCAATACAGGTTAGGTTAAGGCGCAATACAGGTTAGGTTAAGGCGCAATACAGGTTAGGTTAAGGCGCAATACAGGTTAGGTTAAGGCGCAATACAGGTTAGGTTAAGGTACGACGTAGGTTAGGTTAAGGTACGACGTAGGTTAGGTTAAGGTACGACGTAGGTTAGGTTAAGGTACGACGTAGGTTAGGTTAAGGTACGACGTAGGTTAGGTTAAGGTACGACGTAGGTTAGGTTAAGGTACGACGTAGGTTAGGTTAAGGTACGACGTAGGTTAGGTTAAGGTACGACGTAGGTTAGGTTAAGGTACGACGTAGGTTAGGTTAAGGTACGACGTAGGTTAGGTTAAGGTACGACGTAGGTTAGGTTAAGGTACGATGTAGGTTAGGTTAAGGTACGACGTAGGTTAGGTTAAGGTACGACGTAGGTTAGGTTAAGGTACGACGTAGGTTAGGTTAAGGTACGACGTAGGTTAGGTTAAGGTACGACGTAGGTTAGGTTAAGGTACGACGTAGGTTAGGTTAAGGTACGACGTAGGTTAGGTTAAGGTACGACGTAGGTTAGGTTAAGGTACGACGTAGGTTAGGTTAAGGTACGACGTAGGTTAGGTTAAGGTACGACGTAGGTTAGGTTAAGGTACGACGTAGGTTAGGTTAAGGTACGACGTAGGTTAGGTTACGGTACGACGTAGGTTAGGTTACGGTACGACGTAGGTTAGGTTACGGTACGACGTAGGTTAGGTTACGGTACGACGTAGGTTAGGTTACGGTACGACGTAGGTTAGGTTACGGTACGACGTAGGTTAGGTTACGGTACGATATAGGTTAGGTTACGGTACGATATAGGTTAGGTTACGGTACGATATAGGTTAGGTTAAGGTACACATTGTTGTAAGGAAAGGTTTAATGGGGGGCGGGGCGGCCGGTTTGTTGATTGTGACTATAGTAAGTGGATGCCTGCGGCATCATCTGATTTGCCACGTCAGGATGCACCTTTGGCTCATGACAGGCGGCGCTCTGATTCCATGGTTGTGGCAGACCTGTGTCTTTCATTCCTGCCATTGTTTGTGTGCTGTGAGAGGAGGCAGTATTGTGATGTTGGGTGCACCCCTGTGTAGGACATGTGTGGGTGTTGGTGGCTTGGCTGAGCAATGGTGGTTGTCGGGTGGGTGGGATATTCTGTTTTCTGAGTGGACCTCCCAGTCTGGTTATGACAGTGTGGATTGTCTAATGTGGCGGAGAGGATGCACTGGGTGTTGTTCCATGCTGGTGCTTACATATTGTCTGTGTGCGTGTTACAGGCAGAGAGTAGTGCGTGATAAGGGTGTGTGGCTGACGTGTGGTTGTGATTGTGAGCAGAGTCTTTCAGCATGTATACGGACAGTTGTATACATTATCTGTATTCTGATGGCTCTATCTATTACTAATCAGCGCCGTGTATACGTTTAATCCGGTTCCAGTCGAAACTGTTGTATCTCTGTACATTAGTGACACGGCGAGCCCGCTATGTAGTTACTCGTCTCGGCAGCTTCCACCGGTGTATGGCAAATGATTATAAGGAATCAGTCTAGTCGTCAATACCGATGGTGTGACGTCACATGTCTGGGGTGGGGGACGCTGCGCCCTTCCGGTGGGTCATGGCCTAGAAAGACTCTTCCCACGCAGGGGGGCGTGGACTGTCATTGACTCTTCCGAGTAATATACTTGCCGTACGTTTTTGCGACTGCGAGTGCAACGCTCACCGGTACCGACATGGATGGAGCGCCTCCTAGCTGACCGCTCAGCATCGGCATTCGTACAGAGAGCAACGCGATCGCGTCTCTAGCTCGTAACTGGTACAGCTCGCAGCTCATGTATAGGGACAGCGGGAATGTCGCATATTGGACGTACCTCTTTTTTTTTTTTTTTTCTTTATTGTAATTTGGACACCCCATACAAGGTGGGCTGGCAGCGGAACAGTGTACTCCGCTCTTCAGCCATAAGCAGTACAAGAAAAAAGAAAGGGAGACAGACAAGTAACAGAATGGCGGGTAAAAAACAGGAGATACAATAGTTAAAAAACATGAAGCCGTTCACACTTGACGAAATAAACAAGAAAAACCGTCGGTACTGGGCACAAACACTGACGAGGCAGATGACACACGTGAACGAAGGAGCGTGGACGGCGAAAAACACTGAGGCACAGACACGACGGCACAGACACTAATCCGAGGGCGATGATCTCCGGCGCGCGAAAGTTCACGATGCGTGTGCGAGTCCGGGGACCTGCCAAGAGAGGAGGAGGAGGAGGAGGAGGAGGGGGAGAGGGAAAGCGAGAGGGGAGAGCAGGGACGCCACGGGCTTGGGAAAGAGGGGGGAGAGAGGAAGGGGGAGGGGAAGCCCGGAAGAAGAGGGGTGGAGGGAGGGGATGGGGGAAAAGGAGAGAGAAGGGAAGGGAAGAGAAAGGAGGGAGGGTGCCGCAGGGAAAGGACACCAGGAGGGAGGGGGGGCAGGGTCAAAGTTGATAGGAGGGGTAGATGGAGGGGACGAGGACATCATCAGGGAGAGGGAGCTGGCGGAAACCACCTTGGGAGAGGGTAAGGAGGGTGGAGAGATGGAGACCGGGTGGGACATGGGAGTACAGGCGCGGCAGCGGGCGGGGGTGGGAGAGGATCGGGGAGACGAGCGGGTGAGGAGGATCGAGTTTACGGGAGGTGTAGAGGATTCGTAGCCTTTCGAGGAAGAGGAGGAGGTGGGGGAAGGGGATAAGGTCATACAGGATCCGCGTGGGGGAAGGGAGACGGATGCGATAGGCAAGGCGGAGAGCATGGCGTTCAAGGATTTGGAGGGATTTATAAAAGGAAGGGGGGGCGGAGATCCAGGCTGGATGGGCGTAACAGAGGATAGGGCGGATGAGGGACTTATAGGTGTGGAGGATGGTGGAGGGGTCCAAACCCCACGTTCGGCCGGAAAGGAGCTTGAGGAGACGGAGTCGGGAACGTGCCTTGGCTTGGATTGTCTGGAGATGGGGAGTCCAGGAGAGGCGACGGTCGAGGGTGACGCCAAGGTACTTAAGGGTGGGGGTGAGAGCGATGGGACGGCCATAAACGGTGAGATAGAAATCAAGGAGGCGGAAGGAGGGAGTGGTGTTGCCTACAATGATCGCCTGGGTTTTGGAAGGATTGACCTTGAGCAACCACTGGTTGCACCAAGCGGTGAACCGGTCAAGATGGGATTGGAGAAGGCGTTGGGAGCGTCGCAGGGTGGGGGCAAGGGCAAGGAAGGCGGTGTCATCGGCAAACTGGAGAAGGTGGACAGGGGGTGACGGCGGCGGCATGTCCGCCGTGTACAACAAGTACAGAAGGGGGGATAGGACGGAGCCTTGGGGCACGCCGGCGGAGGGGAAAAAGGTGTAGGAATCGGTGTTATGGATGGTGACATAGGAAGGACGGCGGGAGAGAAAGGAACCGATCAGACGAACGTAGTTAATGGGAAGGGCGAAGGTTTGGAGCTTGAAGAGGAGACCGGAATGCCATACGCGGTCATATGCGCGTTCGAGGTCAAGAGAGAGGAAGATGGCGGAGCGACGGGAATTGAGCTGTTCGGAAAGGAGATGAGTGAGGTGAAGGAGGAGATCGTCGGAAGAGAAGGACGGCCGAAAGCCACACTGGGTAACGGGGAGGAGGCGGTGCTGGCGGAGATGCTGGTGGATGCGGCGGGTGAGGATAGATTCCAGGACCTTGCTGAAGACCGAGGTAAGGCTGATGGGACGGTAGGAGGAGACGGCGGACGGCGGTTTGCCAGGTTTGAGGAACATGAGGATACGGGAGGTTTTCCACAGGTCGGGGTAGTAACCGGTGGACAGGACTACATTGTAGAGCCTGGCCAGGGTGGAGAGAAAAGAGACAGGAGCTTCACGAAGGTGACGGTAGGTAACACGATCGTGACCAGGAGCGGTGTTGCGTTTGGTGCGGAGTGTATCGATGAGATCCTGTGTGGTGATGGGGGCATTAAGGTCCGTGTGTGGAATGTTGTCCAAGTACTGGAAACCAGGAGCGAGGGGAGGGACAGAGGTGTCAGTTCGATCGCGGATATCTGGGAAGAGGGAGTAATCGAACTGGGGATCATCAGGGACGGAAAACACATCGGACAGGTAGGAGGCAAAGTGATTGGCCTTACTAAGGGCGTCAGGGAAGGGGTGATCATCGTGGAGAAGAGGATAGTAGGGGGAGGGTTTAGTTCCGGTAAGGCGACGGAAGGCGGTCCAGAACTTGGACGAGTTTATAGGGAGGGTAGCATTTAAACGGGTGCATGTCTGTCGCCAGTCCCGGCGTTTCTTGGCCGCGAGCAAATTTCGAATGTGTCGCTGTAGTTGCCGGTGGCGTCGTAGGGTGTCCGGGTCACGCGTGCGGAGGAAGGCACGGTAGAGACGACGGGATTCACGGAGGAGGAGGACGGCCTGTGGTGGTAAGGTAGGACGGTGGGGGTGGACGGCAACAGTAGGGACGTGGGCCTCCACGGCCTCAGACAAGGTCTGCTGGAGAAAGGAGGCGGCATGGGTGACATCATCGGGACGGCGGTAGGCGAGAGGGTGGCTATCGACCTGAGTGGAGAGGGTATCCCGGTAGGCATTCCAGTTGGCACGGGAATAGTCATGGATGTACTTAGGGGGAGGGTCATGACGAGGGTCGGGGCGGGGGCGACGGCCGTCTGACACGGTGAGGAGGACAGGGAGATGGTCGCTACCAATAGGCTCCAGGACATCCACCGTAATGCGACCAAGGAGGTTGGGGGAGGAGAGGATAACATCGGGAGTGGAGTTGGATTCGGGACGGGTGTGCTGGGGGATGGGGATGAGGTCGCCTTGAAGGGAGGAGAGGAACCGATGCCACCGCCGTAACTGGGCAGCGGAGCGACTATGGATGTTGAGGTCGGCGGCGATCACATAGGAGGAGAAGGTACGGTCGATGTGGGAGAGGAAGGCGAAAGGAAGAGGGGCGTTGGGGCGGACATAGATGGTGGCACAGGTAATGGTAAGGCCGGGGAAGAAGAGACTAAGGATCAGGTGTTCGGTGGGGTCGGGAAGGAGAGGCTGGAGCCGAACGGGGATCTGGCGGTGGTGGCCAATGGCAACTCCGCCACGCGCAACTGGGAGGGGATTATCGGAGCGGTGGAGGAGATAGGGGGAGGTGTGGATGGAGTGGTGGGGTTGGAGGAAGGTTTCATTAAGGAGGAAGGCATCCACACGGTGGGTAGCAAGGGTGTGCAGGAAGAGGTTCTTGTTGGCGGGAAGGGAGCGGATATTGTTGAAAAGGATACGATGCTGTCGCGCCATTGGAAGGACTTAGACGAGGGTGTCAAGGCGGGAGAAGGTGAAATGGGCCTGGTTATTGGAAAAGGTGGCGTACATTTTAAGGTGGAATATGGAACGGGCGGCGAGGGAGATCTGTTGTAAGGTGTGGGGGCGCTGAAAGGGATGGACGTTTTGGAGGACAATGGTGAGGAACCTGATGATGTCCTCAGCAGTGGGGGGGGACGAAGGGAATTGCCAGGAGGGGTGGGGGCGTCCAGGGGACGGACAGGGACGGTGAGTTCAGGAGTGGTAGGAGGAGGTCGGGCTTTACATTTTTGGGAGTAGGTGGGGTGGGGGAGGCTGCAGGTATTACAGGAGGGAGGGGATTGGAGGTTGGGGCACTGCCGGAGGAAGTGCGCCTGCCGACAATGCGGGCAGGTGGGGGCCTCGCGGCACTCGGCTGTTGGATGTGCATTGTAGCGCAGACATCTCTGGCAGCGCAGGGATTGAGGGGGGGAACGGGAGGGGTCGACTTTGAACCGCTGATTGAAGAGGAGGGCACCCTCCTTCAGGAGACGGTCAATGGAGGGGGCGTCCTCAGAGAAAACCCGCATAAGGCGGGTGGGGCCGGTCGCGTTGAAAATGCGGCGGACTGCCCGCACCTCCAGGGTGGGATGGGCCTTCAGCTCCGCCAGCACCTCCTCCTCCGTGATCGACGGGCTAAGCCGAGTGATCACGGCGGTGAGGGTCGGCGGGCGACGCGGGGGTTGGGGTTGGCGGGTAGGAGATGGGGAGGGAGCAGGGGTGAGGGTGGCGTGAGGACCAAAACGGGTGATGGGGAGGCGGGAGAGGATGTCAGTATGGAGGGTGGGGCTGGGGGAGGAGATAAGAACAGAATCCCGTCTGGGAGTAAGGAGAGATATGGGGGCGCCAGGGAAATGTTGGCGGAGGAGGAGGGAGAGATTCCGGGCCTCGAGGAAGGAAGGATCGGGATGGGACAGGAGATATTTGTAGAGACCGGGTGGGGAGGAGGAGGAGGAGGGAGCGGGGCCTGGTGGGGAGACGTCCATGGCATTTTGGGGTGGGGATGGGGGGCGGGGTGGAGCCTTTTTAGGAGCAGAGGAAGTGGAGGCGCCACTAGGGCGTTTGACAGCGGCGGATGGGCGGGTGGTGACATGAGGGACGGGAACGATGGGGAGGTGGCGGGAAGGGACAGGTCCCGGCACGGACGCAGCAGTCGGCGCCGGAGAGAGTGACTGTGACGGTGCAGGCGAATGTGGCAGTGATGGTGATGGTGACGATGACGGTGGTGGCGGTGATGGCGATGGCGACGGCGACGGGGAGAGCTGGGCGTGGGCAGTGGCCCGACGGGCCACCACCCTAGCCGGAGCTGCAGTGACAGGCTGGGGGAGTGGGGGGAAAGGATCAGAACGAGAGGAAGAGGCGGGAGAGGGGGCGACAAAGAGCGAGGGCGAAGGGATAGAGAGGAGGGGAGGGATGGAAGGAGGGGGGTGGGACTGGGCACACCAAGTGATAGTGGTGGCGGCGGCGGAAGGGGACGTATACACGATGGCGGTGGTGGTAGTAGTGACGGTGGTGGTGGGGGCGGACATGACGACAAGAAGAAGAAAGAAAAACACAGCACTAAAGGGACAGGACACACACTGGGAGACGACGGACGGCGACGG